>NC_057796.1:374104642-374362613 GCF_018294505.1 Triticum aestivum | reverse complement strand
CGGCGGCGGCGATGTCGGCGGCGGCGGCTCGAGTTGAGGGAGAGAGGGGGGCGCGGTATTTAAGGAGGGGGTGTGCGGCGGCTTGGGAAAGGGGGCACCCGAGGCGGCGACGGCTCCCGTGCCCGGGAAGGACTCCGGCGGCGAGCTCCCGTGCGGGAAGAGGAGAGGCGCGAGGCGGGCCGTCGGCTGGGCCTTTGGCCCAGTCGGCGCGCGGGCGTTTTTTTTAAGTTCCGCGGAAAAAAATACGTAGAAAAATAAATAAAAATCAGAAAAATATGAAATAAAATTTCCCCGTCTAGTTAGAAAATCTAGAATAGGGTGAACATTTTTATAATCAAAAATAAATATTTTGAAAACATGCAATATTTTTAATGCAATAAAAATTGCAAATAAAATCCAAATAAATTCCAAATAATGTTTTTAACATTTTTCCTCCAGTATTTCAATTGTTTTGGAGAAGTCATATTTTCTCCTCTCGTTTATTTAAAATGAAATATTTTTCCGGAGAGAAAATAATTAAAACCAAAATCCTCGTCTTATTATTTGATGAAGAATCAAATATGAAAATTCGAGAAATTCCCCAACTCTCTCCGAAGGTCCTTGAGTTGCTTAGGACTATCGAGGATTTGTCAAAATGCAACAAAACATGATATGCAATGATGGTCTATGTATAACATTCCAAATTGAAAATTTGGGATGTTACACCTGGGTGGGGCGAGCAGCCCAACGCTCATCGTAAGCTCGAGGAGCCGCTGCCATGGGTGCGATGGAACGAACGCGGGGTGGAGATGGAAGAAGGGTCTCGACACACCCCTACCTGGCGCGCCAAGTATCAGATTCAGGGCTCCGCAGACTCGAGAAACGTTCGAACTCTGGGGCGTGTGCGAAGAACTCAACCCCTTCAGCCAACCATTTCGTCGCCCCCACGACCTAGCTCGATGAACAAGGAAGAAGATGGACACGACAGTTTACCCAGGTTCGGGCCACCTTGCGGTGTAATACCCTACTCCTGCTTTGTGTGGATTTTCCTCTCGGGGGCTGAGGATGAACTAGTACAAGGGAAGAACAACCTCGCGAGGTCTGCTCTGGTGAGGGATGAGCTGGTGAGGTTTCGATGGATCGAATCGGTCTGGTCCGGGATACCCCTCTTGGTGGTGGCTAACCTATACTTATAGTGGCCTTGGTCCTCTTCCCCCGAAAACGTAGGCGGGAAGGGATTCCACAGTGGCAAATTCGAACAGGGACAAGTAGTACATCTTATCCTAACAAAAGGTGGTCTTCTCCTACAAAGCTCCTGGTCGTGACGCTGCGGTGGGCTCGGTGATGACATCCGTCCTGCCGTCCTGACGGTCTTGGTCTTATTGCACGGGAATCGAAACATTTGGCTGATCCCTCGGGACCCCGCGCCTGCGCTTGCCTCCTTAGCACCAAAGAGGAAACCTGCTCCACTGCACCTGCTGGCGCCCGCCTGGCCTTGGTCGTCATGGCTTGCGTCACCGCAACCTCATGAGGTTGGGCACCTGCATAGAAGTCTCCGCTTCTCAGGAGGCAGCCTGGGGAGGCCGCTCCCTCCGGAGGTCTTGGCGTCATCCGCCTCGCGAGGCTTGGCCCCTCGCAAGGGTCTTGGCTTGTTGGTGTCGTAGATGGGCCATACCAGGCCATCGATGGTGCCACGCCGTGGGCCGTAGGCAGGCATGTCTGGGTACCCTGGTTCCCAGAACGCCGACAGCGGTTCCTAGATGAACTCCTAAGTTTAACTCCTTAAAAAATACACACAATTCATTCAAAGACAAATTGAAACTACTCAATTAAACAAAGGTAGAACAACTTACATAGCATTAGACAAATTTAGATTGTTTGAACAACATAAAACTACTTTTAAAACTACAGAGCATACTAAACAAATCGGATTCCTATGCGTGTGAAAGCACAAGTGCTCCCTGGGTGGTTTTGGTAATTAATGTCAACATATCTCTTGTTGGACTAATGTTTTCATCTAGTATATTTCAGACAAGTTCAACAGATGGAGTGGCATGGACTAGAGGATGTGGAACCCCTTCAAGATGATAAGGACAAAGGATTGGCTCAAGCTCAAAATCTCAAGACTCTGCATTTTCATTTTAGTGATCCAAGATCACATTGAGTCCATAGGAAAGCCAATACTATTAAAAGGGGATGAGGTGTTGCTTAATGGCTTGCTTGCTCAAAGTGCTTAGTGACATGCTCCAAAGCCCTCAACCACTTTCTCATATCCACATATGTCCCAAACCAAAAGTCAAACTCGGCCCCACCGAATCTTTCTATCCGGCGCCACCGAGTTCAGTTGACATAGCCACTGCCAGAAACCCTAATCAATTCGGTCTCACCGATGGGATCTCGGTCTCACCGAGATGGGCTTGCAAACTTTCTGTTGCCTATTGCAATAATTTTGGTCTCACCGAAATATGCAATCGGTCTCACCGAGTTTGCTTGGCCAACTCTCTGTTTCACTTATTACCCAAATCGGTCCCACCGAGTTTGTGTAATCGGTCAAACCGAGATGAGGCTTTACCCTAACCCTAGCACATCGGTCCTACCGAGTTGATCATATTGGTCCCACCGAAATGCCTAACGATCACATTATGAACTAAATCGGTCTAACCGAGTTTTCTGATTCGGTCCCACCGAGTTTGGTAAATTGTGTGTAATGGTTAGATTTTGTGTGGAGGCTATATATATACCCCTCCACCCACTCTTCATTTGTGGAGAGAGCCATCAGAACATGCCTACACTTCAAACATACATTTTCTGAGAGAGGACCACCTAGACTTGTGTTGAGGTCAAGATATTCCATTCCAACCACATAAATCCTGATCTCTAGCCTTCTCCAAGTTGCTTTCCACTCAAATCATCTTTCCACCAAATCCAATCCTATGAGAGAGAGTTGAGTGTTGGGGAGACTATCATTTGAAGCACAAGAGCAAGGAGTTCATCATCAACACACCGTCTATTACCTTTTGGAGAGTGGTGTCTCCTAGATTGGTTAGGTGTCACTTGGGAGCCTCCGTCAAGATTGTGGAGTTGAACCAATGAGTTTGTACGGGCATGGAGATCGCCTACTTCGTGAAGATCTACCCTAGTGAGGCAAGTCCTTCGTGGGCGATGGCCATGGTGGGATAGACAAGGTTGCTTCTTCGTGGGTGGAGCCCTCCATGGACTCGCGCAACTGTTACCCTTCGTGGGTTGAAGTCTCCATCAACGTGGATGTACGATAGCACCACCTATCGGAACCACGTCAAAAATCTCCGTGTCTCCAATTGTGTTTGCACACCCCAATCCCATCCCTTTACATTCTTGCAAATTGCATGCTTTACTTTCCGCTGCTCATATACTCTTGCCATGCTTGCTTGAATGTGTTGTGAATGTTTAAACTTGTGCTAAAACTCTACCTTGACTTGAAGAAAATAAAAACTGCAACTTTTCTTTGTTAAGAGTCTATTCACCCCCCCCCCCTCTAGACACCTCTTCTCGATCCTTTCAGTGTGCTTGTCTCAATCCACCTCCTCGTCACCGGAGTCGGAGGAGCTGGAGGAAATATGGATCATAGAGGGCCCGGCCTCATCGGCATTGTTACTACGCTTCTTGTAGGCCTCGTAGCATGCAAGTTCCTTGGTGACGTGCTCTAGGTGCTTCGTTCTGAGCTCAGCCATATAGGCCTTGAGTTGCTCAAAGGCATCGCGATTCTCCCTCACCTCACGACTGGAGATCACTTGAGGATTGACGGTGATGATATCCATGACGCCGCGACTACCGAGGGGGAAGTTCACCTTCACCGCAACTGCTGAGGGGGAAGTTCACCTTCGCCCGACTGTTGGCTCATTTCCCTAACTGTGCTTTGGCGAACCTTCTAGAGGTTACTGTATGGTCCTATATCGGTTTTGGCCATTTAGGTTATTGTATCTTTTATGGGTTATCGCCAAATCCATTGTTGTTTTTTTTTATCTTTTCCTTGTTTTTTTATTTTAGTTTTAATTCAAAAAAATAGAATGTCCACGTTTTTTCAAAGAAAATGATTTTTCTAAAAAGCATCAGTACTTTCACAATTTTAAAACAAATCACGCTTTAAAAAAATGTTTGCAATTTCAAAAATATTGAAATTCCAAAATAAATTCGTTATTACAATAAATGGGTCAGAAAATAAATCATTGGGATTAAAAGATATTCATGTTTTCAGAAAATGTTTAAAAAAACAATAAATGCTCAAATTTTTTAATAAAAATACCTGTAATGTTTGCGAGTATGAATGAAATTTCAGGCATTTCTGAAGAAAAAACGAGCTGTCGCTATTTTTTTAGTGGTACCTTTTTTTTTTGAGAAAAACCCTATTTTTGGTAGGTTCTCTCTTTCTCGGGCTGGTGACTGTTCAGGCCGTTTAGGTAGTTGGATAATTAGGCCGGCAAGGTAAGCCCATGAGTTCTCACCTTGGTGGGTCCGGGTGCAGGAGGAGAGAAGCCTAGCTAGAACCGGCTGCCACTTTTATCTGTTTTTTTTCCTGATTAAAAAAAATGTTTTTTCTCTGATCTGAAAAAGGCTTTTCTCTGTCTTTTTAGCGGGGTCTGTTCTCTGGATCTGAACTTGACGCGAGTTTCGGCATGCTTGTCTGATGCCACGCCTTTCCCCGCAGGTTCGCATCGAGCGTAGCCCCTGGATCAAGACCATTCCGGGAGTGAGCTTTGTTGTTGTTCTGTTCTAGCCTTCTAGGCCCCTAAGCTTTGTTCTGCCCTTCTGATGGGTGGTCACCATCCGTCGTGTGCAGCACGCTAGCTACATCCATCAGGTGGGCCGAACGAGTGTGTAAACACTAAACAGTAGCTGCACTTGATACAGACACATCACAAAGCTGGCATGCACGGCCAAGGGTTCTTATTAAGCTATGTTTTCCAGCACCGAAAAGGCGCAGCTCGTTTTTCAGGCGTAACCATAATCCCCGGATAATTTTGTCTTGTCCTTCACGCAAGTTGCAATATCGGGAAGAAAAAGTTGCAACATCGCAAATCAGGCAATGGTTTTTTTTAGGGGACAAATTAGGTAATGGCTGGTTTATCTGGCCGTGTCGTTTTGGCAAATGCTCGGATCAGATTAATTGTTTATTCCTCCGCCCATTTCTCAAATGGAATGGCCTACTCTACTGATAATAATCATACAACGTAACCCACGTCCACGTCCCTCCCACCGGCCCTTGCCTTTTCCTAATCCCCCTCTACGCTTTGCACCAAATTTCCTGCAAAGGTGCTAACCCCTCCCTTGGTGCAGTTCAAGAGCCATAAGAACATCACAACACACGCGATGAGCCAGGCCAGTTAATTTCTTGCCCTTGGCCGGCCTACTTTCTGCTCCTTTTCCCTAGCTAGTGATATGATATTCCCCTTTCCCAATATCTTAACAGCAACGATGGAACAATGCTGCAGCCTCCTCGCGGTCTTTGTTGGCGGAATTTGTGCGATGCTTCAGAGGCCGGAGAACTGGTTTTGCTGAGGCTGATGGTGAATGGCCTGGAATTCTGTTGCTGTAGAGCTGACATTCTCTGGCATCATGAAGTTCCTGCAATCGAAAGGGTATACGCCGAGGGTGAGATGTGATTCTGAGTATTCATACTGTTGATGAGTGAGATCGTCGTGTCTGTCTTACTCGCGAGGACGTGAGGCCCAGATGGAGCTGAGGGCGCGGAGGCGGCGGTGGTACTCTCCGAGGGAGACGAAGCACCGGGCCGTCTGCCTGGTGGTGAGGATCCGCCGCATGTGATGCAGGGTTTGCTGTCTCAGGTTGTCGGCCTTCACTTGCAATGCCATGTTGAGAAATTAGGTCAGTGAAACGGGTTAACTGGCGGCTAGGCTGACAGGAAATATCTAATGTTTGTTGCACTATCTACATGACAATACACTTCAGAATGCAATTAATGATTGGTGGCGGCAGCATCGGATGATAACGAAAGATGCAAAGCCAATGTTCCTGCTCGAGACACGGGCTAGTTGGAAGCTTCCTGCCGGTTGCATATTGTACATCTTAGTTTGTGTGATTCCATTTTTCCTCCATAATCTACAATCTATGCTATGTAGGATCTTAACACAGATTATAATATATAAGAATATAATGGTATGCAGTTTCCTGTTTCTTTCTAAAGCCTTTAGATGTCTAAACTGCTCCAAATATCTACTCCAAAGTAAAGTTTATCCACAAACCCCAACCTAAATATCTCAAGTGGAGCAATTGGATGTCTCGATCTCCTTTTATTCAGATACGGGGGGAGAGGAGAACCTACAGAAAGACAATGCCACTTATTTTTCTACTAATCTCGTGGAGCAGCATGATCCTACTTTAATTCAAGGCTCCTCTGCTTCATCTCTCAGTGCTCAGGTTTAGGTTGTTGTATCACTTTCTCGATTACAGCTCATGGACTGAACCCTCGCAATTTTTACAAGAAGTGCAACAACATATATGTCATGCATGATCCAAGCTGTTCCAGATATATTTGTGCATCCGTAGGTGGGGGCTGGAGTGGATACACAAGACTTGGCCAGAAATGGGTGTAGGACACACGGAATAATTTATACAAGGCAAGAAGATGAACGTCATATTCTGATATTCCTACTTGGGCTTTATGTAGAAAGTGATAGGTGTTTATGCCTCTTAAGACATTTGTTTTATGTAATAATTAATAAAGAACCTTGTCCAGGACTCAACCAATTGCTCAAAATAATGGTCCACAAACATCAGTCAATATACTAGTTTATAAGAGACTAATTATGCAATCTGAAAAGTGCTAATGATGTTTATCTGCATGATCTAGCAAGTTGCTCAAACAAAGTTGACCATGCTACACAACCACATCTTATATATGAATATATCATTAGTACTTTCTATTTATCCGAAAAGTAAGACAACATTCTGTAGGACCAGCATTTCAACAATAATAAATTAAGTGATTCAGCTTAATAATGGTAAATATACTTCCCATACTCAGTTTTCAGCTCCAACTATTTTAGTTTTCTCTGTTAGAATTATTGTTCAGAAAATAAAAGGAGTGTATTTCTCTTTGTAAGTTCAGAAAATGGTTAATCATGCAAGAACATGGGATTTTGATGGCAGAGTGCATGAACTGCAACGAAGAGAAAAATACTGACCTCACGATAAAAGCTCTCGAGGTTGTCGAGCCTGTCAAGAGCTAGAGCCATGAGACCGGTATAGTTGGCAACATCTGCACCGTCATTGAGAGGGCCAGCGCCCACCGCGTCGGCAAGTGACTGGTGCAGCTGCTTTAGCCCCTGCTCGAGCGCCTCCTCGGCTTGCTCCGATGACTGCTGCAGGTTGCACATCCCCAGCAGCTGCTGTTCCGTTGACGGATCAAGCTGAGGTATCAGCATCTGATGAAAAGAAAAAGGCAAGAAGACTCAGCATGTAACATCGCCATAATCATCACACAAAGGTCAGACAAATTACAAGCACTAGGGTGCATTCATGTAGCAACTTCGCCCTATACCTTGAGGATTTCTGAAGGCCGGAAGCCGGCCATCCAGAGGAAGCACCGCTCGGACTGCGTCGCCCACATGCCGGTCATTAGGTGGAAGACGTCAGACCTAGCGAGCACGGCCCTCAGGTGGAACAGCTCGTCATGGTGTCGCATGCAGTCTTCGACGATGGTGCTGAGGTTCGCGTCGAGGACCTGGGCCTGCAGAGCGCCCTGAATCTCCGCCATGTACTTGTTGTCTTCGTCTAACCATCGGGCATACTCCATGTCGAACATCACAGCGGCTGTAATAGCAAATCAAGAAGTTGTTGAACCTGACGTGGTAACGTTGTGAAGTTTGTAATGCTCCAAGGGATGAGATGCTTACCGGAACTCATCTCTCCAGGCGCGCTACATCCTCCCGTGAGCAGACCCTGAAACGACATATTAAAGCGTTACAGCATATGGCAACGATAGTGGTGAACACTATTAGATGTTCTAGAGAATTGGAACCTGTGAGCGCCCTCTCTGAAGCTCTTGCTCGATCTGCTGAAGCCTGATCCGGCCTGTTTCTAACTGCTGAACATAAGCCTGCAAAATAAGTGCAACTGTTCTCGTGAGAATGTGTTTTTTTTCATCCAGTGATTTTTTCTATGATTGTAATTGTTTTGCACCTTTTTTCTCAGCCTGCTTTTCCTCGCAGCTTCTCTGTTCTGCGCCAATCGCCTTTCAGTCTAAGAAATAAGAGATGTGCAAGTAAGAGTATGGCACAATAGTGAAATGCAGGGCCATGCAAGCAACAAACTGAAACCAAATGAATCTCACCTTGGGATCTACCAATTTGCCATCTTTTCTTGTGGATCCATGCTTTCTCTGCATCAGAGTGGTAGACTTGGAAGTTAGAACAGTGTGCAATGCTAGGTAGTTAACTAGTTATACAGTAAGATACCTGGAGCTAAATTCCTGTTGGGTGTTGCTACCACCTATAATATAACCTATTCACTATGAGCTTTTTACCTGCACGTCTCTCTCTTAAAACAGTAGCAGTGTCTATAATAGTTCATCTTTGTGAACTATTGAAAGAGAATGTGCTACTACTATTGTGGTTGTTTTATGTTCCAAGGAACAGTTCAGGTGGTTATCATGTTGCTTCTATCCATCAAAAGGAGGAACATAAGATCACTATGATGTCGCCAATCATCTTTTTGGCGACTTTTTTTTTTGTCTTGGACCAGCCTTGACCATATGATATTGCCTACTCTCCAGCGGTTCTAGAAATATGCCATTTCCCAGTGCCCGCCCAACGACCACCATGAACTAGGTTTTTCTATTCAAAGGCATATCTAAAACTGAAAGGACGCTCAAGCTCAAAGCACAGACCCAAGTTTATGCTTCTGAAAGCAAACCTCTTTGAGGATGCATTGAAACGCTTAACGAAGAACTTGTCCAAAAACGTAAACCATGATGAAGACGACAAAGTATTGTATATATCAACGTTGACACTGTTACGTACCTTATCTTGGGCTCCTGCATGTTGCTGAAAGCTTGGTGCAGTGGCTGGTGCAGCCCCAAGTCCTTGACTGTAGTTGTAATCATCAATGGTCACCATCAACGCCTCCTGCTGGTCCTGCTGCTGCTGCCCAGAGTCGGTCCTCATGCTCACTGGGGACACCAACTCGGCCTGTGACATTGTGTTCTGGGCGGAGCTGGAGTCAGTGCTCCCTACTGACTGCGAGTTCCCCTGTGAAGCAATTAATCCAAGAAACAAGAGGAGGCCGGCAGGCAGACGAAGACAGTGAGCTAGCATGCAAGCAGTTAATTAACCAAGAGCAACTTTCCCCCAGCTGCTGCGGTCAGAAAGGAACTGTAGGAGCCTGCGAATGATCTAGAGAAGCAGTGCTTACACTGTATGGCTTCTGTAGATGACTCATTGGCCAAGAAGGGAAGATCTCCAACGTGGGGGGCCTAGCCGCAAGATATCCCGCCGCTGCTGCTACTGCTGCTGCTGCATACATACAAACGGAATTAAAGGCCTTGTCAATCGCCCTCTCCCGCAAGAGGTTGCGAAAATGTAGGCAAAGAGAGGAGAGAGAGGTGAGGCGTGGGGGGGTCGCGGGATCACACCATTTTTGCTGTTGCCGCACCTTGCCCAAATTACATGTGGTTAGGGCTCATGGCTGTGTTTGGCAAGGCAAAAGCCAGGGCGTGGTGTGCCTGTCTATCTATGCCGTGTGCTGTGGGGAGGGAGAGGGGAGCAAAGACACAAGCCTTTCTCTCATGCAGGCGGTTAAGGTTCGGAGAAAGGGAGAGAAGAGATCGATCGGAAAGGCAGTTATAGTCTCTTACACTTGGTGTGGGCATCACTTTCGATCATGACAGGATCGACACCGGCAGCGCAGGTGCCATGGATAAGGGCCTCCTCCAACTCGCCAAAGTAAGCAGCGGCTGCCGGTTGCAACTCCCTCCTGGATCACAAAGCAGCAGGCGCACAGAATTTAGAGCCAGTGATACGGTGGTATATAGATAGGCATATGCAATATATGACAGAGCAGATAAAAACTAGTGAAGCTTTTTGAAGAATGTAAAGGCAGCATGAAAGATTAGAGAGGTGGATAGATAAGGATGAGAGGCAAAAAGATGGAGGGTAAGAGGAAATCACTCACAGGATCCAGGCCTTAGGCATTAAGAAACTATTTGGTTCGTGGGAAGAGGTGTAACCCAATAAGCACAAGAGTTGGATATATATAGCACAAGAGTTGGTTATAAAGGTGGTTAAAAAGAGGTGATGGGAGGGAGGGAGGGGAGAGGAGAGGAGGCCTATATTTTATAGCAAGCAAGAGCCGGAGTTGAAAACTAGTAGATGCAAAAAGGAGCAACTTTAGCTTGTGTGTTGTCTTCGCACGTACTAGCAGTTGAGATAGCAGAGAGAGATATAGACTAGAGAGCGGAGGAGCAGTACAGGAAGTTGGCAGGAGGAGGAGCGTGGCCTTGGATTCCATATCCAAGCGCTTGGCCGAATGGTACAGCTCTACCACGATCACTCGCCATCCCCCAAGAACTCTCTCCTTCACCCTGCTGCAGCATGGCAATGAGTGGAAGAACTCTACTCTGCAACAAGTGAACAGTAGGCCAGTGAGCTATGCATGTACGTAGGAAGTACGATGTATTCAAGACTTCAAGTATACAGCGAAACTATAGATAGATTGGAGAAAGAAGAGGAGCATACCATATGATAGGATGTTGCCTCCTCTCCTGTCTGTCTTCTCCCACACTGTCAAATCGAATCGCCCTTGGAGTTTCACCTACCACTGTACCGCGAAGAAGATATTGTGTCCTTTTGAACATGCCCTACGAGCATGTGTCTCTTTTCAGATTTCACAGGCTAGAGAGAGAGACGATGAGAGGGGAGGGGAGATAGGGGAAGGATGTGGTGGGGCTTTCTCTGTCAGGAGACCTGTCTCCTACTATACTGCCCCGTAACTGTAACAGCCCTTCGTCTCTCATTGGGCGCCCTCTGGCCTCGCTGCTGCGACGGCAAGTACTCCCAGCAAAAAGATCATTGAGGAGAGAGAACAGAGGGACAGAGAGATAAGAGGAGGGAGTACACAAGACTTCATTTTCTATGTGCAAAATAGGGGGTTTGAGCAGTTCTACAAATGTGTAAAAAGAATGTATATTTTGGGGGGCATGAAATGTGCTCATTTGAGATTATCCTTACTTCCGGCTAACAGGTCAGTATCACTGCCTTGTCACGCGCCAAATACTAAAAGGATTTCCCTGTCGAATAGAAATTTAGTTTTAGCGCTGCCGTTTTGCTCTGTTTGCAAATGCTTATGGATCGCTATCGGTTACGAGTATATATTAGTGCTTAACCCTTTGGATAAAGTAGGGGCCACGAGTATATATGAAAGCAAGTGCGGTGAAGCGAAAGTGCATTTATACTCACTGGAAAGCTCTTGGCGTCTGAGTTCTGCGCAGATTTGCTTAATCCTTTGGCCACGGAGAGGCCGGGAAGATCATTTCACGTGCCTTTCACCCCCTCAACCTCCGAGGACACGGTTCCTGTCTGATGCACTTGGGGCAGAAGAGAGAAATTTGCAAAGAACAGTCAAGTTAGGAACAGAATGCTTGAAGCGCAAAGATGAACAGAAATGGCAAATTCATGGCACAATCCTTGACCATTAACCTTATACTGTTCACTTCCACAATATGTTCTGTAACCAGGAACCATAGGCATCACATCACAGGAACAGAGCAAGTGATCCACACTTGATTTATATGGATATTACTGGTTATCTGGGCACGAATGTATACAAAAAGAATATCTGAATACCTATTTTCCATGAACAATCGACCAGTCATTTCTGTAAATGTGCAGCAGCCCTCTCCTTTTGGGGTGTCAAATACAGCAAATGCAACAGTCAGTTTGCAGCTTTAAAAAAAGGCTACAACAACAACAACAACAAAGCCTTTAGTCCCAAACAAGTTGGGGTAGGCTAGAGGTGAAACTCATAAGATCTCGCGACCAACTCGTGGCTCTGGCACATGGATAGCAAGCTTCCACGCACCCCTGTCCATAGCTAGTTCTTTGGTGATGCTTTAAAAAAGGCTCAGAAAAAAAATTGCACAAAAGGTCAAACCTTGGAAGTGCATTTGGTTCTGAAATCATGGTACAAAGTACAAACAGAAATCTCTGGTAGGTTAAATAATGGTAGCTGAACCTTGAGCACTGTGGCAGGCAACTGAAAGAAACCACAGTCCTCATCAAATCACAGGTTCAGACTTAAGAACTGCAAGTTGGGTATCATCATTAATAAAAACATAAAACAAGACAGATAAAGGGATTGATCACAAAATTAAGAAGAAAATGGAGAATTTCAACTGCTTGCAACTTGCTAATGCCAATTCAGATTTCCTTTTTTAGGAATCCAATTCAGATTTCTTATGTCAATAACATTTTCCTCAAAGGACCGTTAAAAGTAAAGCCAGAGAAATCACGGTTACATGAGAATCGTCCTAGTGGAGGCTCATGTGGCTGGGTTAATAAACTCAACTAAGGTTGCAGTGATGATTTACTTTAAACATTCTGTTATGTTAAATAATTATAACCTTTTATATGCTGACTTCTGGATGTATATTACTCCTCTGTAAAGAAATATAAGATCGTTTATATCACTATATTAGTGATCTAAATGATCTTTAATTTCTTTACAGTACTAAATAAGATTGCTCCAGTGTTCCAGACTCTGTAGCTCAGTTCGAAACCTGTGATCATGTTATTAATAGACATATAAGACAAATCCAACATCTCCAGCTTCTGCCTCCTGTTATGCAAACAGCTGAGTCCACCAACGCATCATGTCATGTGCAGCATCTTGACGTGACTATGTGAGAGGATTGCTGAGGACTTCAACAATCAACAGACAAGTGTTGAGCAAGGCAGAGACAGACGATACTTATACGATTTTGTCATGTTACCAAATTCAGCATCACCGAACTTGTGTGGTTCTTCAGGTAAGTCAAACAGACAAACAGTTACGGTGCGATTTCCACGGTACCGAGAGGCCCAATGCATGCATCAACATTTGGTTCTACCCATTCGTTCACGGCCAATAAACCTAGTTCATAGGCTCATCCACCAGCCCGGCGCTACGGATTCCGCACAAATAATTCGAAATTAAAGAGCGGAGACGCGGACAAAACGTGTGAGCCGCGCTGGCTACAAATCAGAATATGGGAACCACGCTGATCCGCCTTCGACTAGGGCACCCCTGAAAAAATTGCTGCGCCCTGGGGGGTAGGAGGAGGAAACCAATACCTTCCCGGGCGGGCGATGGGACGCGACCGGGGGCGAGATTATGGCTCGCATGCGGCGAGGAGCGGAAGCGATGATGAGGCAGACGACTTCTGCGGGGCTCGGCTATGCTGCGGGGCTGGCGGAGGCGCATACCGGCGTGTGGCTTTTGCGGGCGGCGCGGGGAGGCGGGGAGGAGAGAGACGACGCCGACGGGGACAGTTGGCGGAGAGCCGGAGACGGAGCAGAGAGGCATGTTTGGGCGTCGCCGTTGGCCCGTTGCAATCCGCCGCTTGGGCTTCTTTGCTTCGTACGGCGTTGCTGTAGTGGGCTCTTGGGGCCCAACCGAGCCGCTATATAGGCCGCAATTTTTAACTTGTTATTACTTCTTTTGAATTCATGCTAAAAAAACTTCTTTGAATTCAATCTCTCTCCGTCTTCCTGTTCTAAGAAACAAATCTTCGCCTTCCACTTTGCTGACTGCTACAGCAACCATGTATTTTTTTTTTGACAGCTGCTACAGCAACCATGTATATTTCCCTTAAGAAACTTTTTGATAGAACACCAATATAACATAGCCACACACGACGCCGCAACACATATTGAGTAATGGAATCACAAAGCTTCAAGATTGAGATTTTGACCTCCTTTTATTCCCAATCGCAAAGCAAACTTCGTTGTTACTTGGTTTCAAGTTGTGAAACAAAATTGTGCGTCGATGACGGAGAATAACTCCAGAATTCACCATCTTTGCTAGATAAGATGGGAGTACAAACATATGGAGTAAAAGGCTTGCAGAGTAAGAGCCAGCTCTTTTGCTGGCTTCTAGAATAAGTTGGAATAAGTTGCATATTGTTTTAGAAGCCTACTTGGTTGGGCTTCTAAAATAAACTAGGTAGGTTGGACTTCTAGAATAAGCTGGGTAGGGGGCAGTTTATTATAGAAGCCCAAAAAGGCACCAAAAGAACTGACCTTAAGTTGGTGGCTCGAAGTAGCACCAAGTCGAGAGAAAAAGAGTGTCAGGTGTGTCGTGGTTTTGTCACGGCAGATGTCCTAGAGAAAGGACTTAGTCGTGGAGCCATCGCTACAGGTTAACTTAAAGGGGTTAAAGCGGACAAGGGACGCAAGAGAGTTTTATACTAGTTCGGCCCCTTACGATGAAGGTAAAAGCCTACGTCTAGTTGTGATGGAATTGCTAGGGTTTCGATGACCAGGGAGCGAATACGCTTTGCCTGAGTCTCGAGTTGTTGTCTGTTGTCCTTGGACCGCCGCCGGGTCGTCCCTTATATACATGGGTTGACGCCCGTCGGTTTACAGAATCTCGAGGCCGGCTCATAATCGTGTCCGGCTCGGTCTCTGCTACTTCTATCTTACAACACAAGTTTACATATCAATGCCGGTTTATGTCTACAGGCCTTAAACCGGCTTTGGGCCCTGGGCCTTCATAAAGCGTCACCGTCTGTCTTCATGGACTTCAGATACACATGAACTACTTATGGGGTTAACCCGGCCTCTCCTGGCCGGTTTACGCCCAGTGGTAATATCCTCAACATTAGGCCCCAGATTGATTTGAACTGGTTCATGTCAATCCTCAATACTCAAGAAAATTTCTTCTTCAACATCTTCACATGATCTTGTGAACCGTCGTGACATCATCTTCTAGGACCATGGTAAACCGCCGTGACGTCACCTGTTATTTAAAACTATGTATAATCCACCTTCATTAATGAGCCTCCGACAATCGAGGCGACAGCTCCGCCTCATATCCAAAATTTAGGCTCCTCGATTTTCGCGCCTGACGCTTATCTTTCTGCCCTTATAAATAGGGCCAAGGGGTCTTTCCATTTTTCCCCTCATGCCTCTTCGCGTCGTCGTCTTCCTCGCGCCGACCGACCCTCCAGCTCTGCCGCCGCCGTCGTCCTTCGCCTCTGCTTCAACAAAGGCCGCTGCATCAACATGATCGTATCAGAGAAAAGCGGTGATCCTCCGCTGGTTCCTCCTGCACCAGTAAGTCCCTCTTCTTCTCGCCCTAGATCCGCCATTAGGGTTCGGTGTTCTTCATAGCTTGAAGCTGTTCTTCCTTCGGTAGCACCAATGGCCGGTTAGATCTGACTATTTTCAGCGCCTTTTGTAGTTTAGACTCCTTTCTTCTTGTTAAGGCACCTGCTTGATATCCAACTCATCTGAACTCACTAAACTTTTTGAGCGCTTGATATTAGACCAGAGTATATTTTGATTATCCAACGCACGGCAGATCTGAAATTCTCATGCCAAACTGTGAAACTTGTTTTTCCCTTCACTTATACATCTTTATACTTATACCTTTAATGCCAAATTAGGCGGTTTAACTTCACAGATAAAATGATAACCCGGTAGATACCATTAGTCCCCTGTTGAACCGCCAATGCATTCATCATTATACTGTTTCCATTGTCAGACTCCGGTTTACGAATAACCAAATCTGGTTTATCAATATGCTTGTATCCTTATACTGATGTATAGTTGTCCACTGTAAATCTTAAACCGGCAATAATCATGTTTCAGATTTCCATTGCCATGGCCAAGCAAGTCTATGAATGCAATTGGGCTCCCTCTCGAGTAACCAAAGAGCAGTTAAACAATCTTGTTAAAACGGGCGCTTTAGCCAAAAAAGATGTCATCCACTGGAGGGTCCCTGGCCTGAAAAGTCCTCCTACACCCAAGGACGGAGAGGTAGTCGTGTTTGCTGATCATCTCGGACGAGGTTTTAGCCCTCCCGGTTCAAAAAATTTCCGAGATGTACTAGCCAATTTTCAGCTGCGCCCTCAAGACATCGGTCCCAATTCCGTGACCAACATCTGCCACTTCCAAGTGTTCTGTGAGGTTTATCTGCAAGAGGAACCTACAGTCGAACTGTTTAGGGATTTCTTTCACTTAAACCGTCGCACAGAGTTTTCGGATGGACCCAATACGGAACTGGGTGGAATGGCGGTTCAGAAAAGGAAGGAAGTCACCTTCCCTCATCCCAAACTCCATAGTCACCCCAAAGAGTGGAACCAGACTTGGTTTTATTGCATGGATACATCTCCACCTGATGAAAACCCCCTGCCGGGTTACCGCCCTGAACGCCTTAGCAACACACATCCTTTTCCTCAGAGGTTGACAGCAAAAGAATGGGCCAACTATGCTCCCCAATTATCAAAGCTTAGAGCCTTCATGGCGAACGGTTTGACAGGAGTTGATCTTGCTCGTTGCTGGATAAGCTGGAGTATTCTGCCCTTAAGCCGGCGCTCCGGTTTGATGTGTGAGTATATGAGGAGTTTGAAGGATTCTCAGCGGCACATTGACATTCAGCTTACAGATGCAGAAGTCACCAAGGCTGTAAAGAAAATGCTGAACGAACCGGAGGCCGTCTGTGCCCAAACCAGACTACTTCCTTTCTGCGCTTTCAACAAACCGCCAGCTGTAAGAATCATATAATCTTTTTATCTGAAGTTGCTTTTGTCCAAATATTCTCTGAAAGTGTGATTATTTTCTGATAGGGTGATGATCCATTCTGGAACAAGAAACCACCACAAGACAAACCGGTCAAGCCGCAAGATAAACCGGTCAAGCCAGTTCGTCGAAAGACCAAGGTTATCAAAAAACCTGCCAAGAAAAGGACCACTGCATCCTCCGAGCTACCAGCTGATGACGATGTGGGTAATCCGGAATCAGAGGTAGAACTTGACTCTCTTGGTTCATTTTTCGTACATCTCATTGACAATGATTATTATCAGGACGACGCTGAAGGCAGTCATGCTGATGACGTAGAGGTAACCATTCTTTCCTCCGATTCAGATCCTCTGCCAACATCAAAAATCCGTCAAGCAAACTGGAAAGTAAAATTTTCTCACCCCCTTGCTTACTTGGACCCAAACTTTCTTTTGAAGACGCAGTAGCACGAGGCTCGCCGCACAACCCGGCACAGCGGCCAGGTAGTTACCTCCGCCGGTTTACCGAACAGTCCGGTTCGGAAACACCGATTAGAGGTCTCTTATCCCATTGATACTTCATGCCCCAAAGCAGGTTGTTTCCGCCAGCCTCTTAACCCGTCTGATTCAAATTATCAGGGTACTTCTCACTCATCTTCTGGCGAGTCATCGGCCACAAAACTTCCACCCCTCAAAACGGTTCTTGGGTGAGCTATACACTTGTTGTTATCCTTGATGTTGCTATTTTGATATAATGTACTGATCCTCATGTTTATTTTTCTCAGCGCCAAGCCCAGACCCAGCAAGAAAGCTCGGTTGAATAAACTGGCTGATGAAGACGTGGCTGTTGAACCGGAGAAAACTCCAGATCCTGAAGAGACCAACATTGATGCCATACTGAATGACCCACCGCCTCAAGATCATGACTTCGTTGCTGAGCAGGCAGAAGTTGACACCACAAGCCATGCTAACCAGCCAACCAGCCCTGTCCGAACTGACAATAAACCGGCAAGACCAGTTAAAAATACTGACAAACCGCCAACCCCAGTAACGGTTGCTGATGACAAAGATGATGACATTATGATTACTGGCACTGGCCATACCACTCCGGGCAATCCTGTCGTTTTGTCAAAGCATATTGCCAAAGATGAGCTCTCTGAAATTGGCAAAGGCAAATGGAACGCCAATTTGTCAAATTATGTCCATCTGTATGCTCAAGACCTTCACTCTGGCTTCCTGAACCGTCTGTACACCAGTCGTGACTATGAAGCCGGTTTGGTAAATATGATGAAGGAGCGATATGAGGTAACTTCATAAGTGTTTATCTCTTATATTTAATTGCAGTTTATCAACTCCAGTAGCCCCCGAGTGACGGTTTAAGATACCAATTTAAACCGGGACTTAGTAACAATTTCATGTTTGCAACAATGCATCTTAACTTCACTGATGTAGCCCCCAAGGGCCGGTTTAACTTTATAAAGATGAACCAGGACTTTGTAGAAGAATTCCCATATCAGCATTTTATGAGCAAATACACATTAGCCCCCAAGTGCCAAGCTTAATACTTGTATTGTGCTTGGGACTTGTAAAAATTTCTGATTAAGAGCAAATATGCATTAGCCCCCAAGTACTAAGAACATAACTTGTTATGTGCTTGGTACTTCAAATATGTACTGTCAACTCATTATATATCTGTCTCTTTATAGGTTGAACTGAGCAAGAAGGAAAGCCAAACCGCTGATCTGCAAGAGAACCTCAAGTCCCAACAAGCTGAAACCTCCAAAGCGAAGGAAGAATTGACCTGCGCTCTAGGCGCTATGGAGAAACTGAAAGAGGGCTTCAACAAAGAGCGGGCGGTTTGGGAGACTGAAAAATCCGCATTGATAAAAAGGGCTGAAAAAGCAGAAGCCGCTCTTAAACCGGTGGTTGATGAACTGACCAGCGTAAAGCGGCAGATTCATGCCATGACTGCTGTTGTGTTCGGTAAAATATCTTTTCCTTAATACTTTCAACATATATCTCCCATGTGTTGTCGGTTTACTGATGTGTACAATGGTGCAGGAACTCGCATTAGCCATCTGGGCTCTGATGTACAGAAGAAGTTGAAAGCCGCCTACACGCTGATAGAGCAGTTATATACCGGTGCACAACGGATCATCTGTGCCGCTTCACACAACAAGCCTCCCCCCACTTTAATTAAGGAAACCTTATCAAGGTTGTCGATGCTGCCTGCCCGGGTAGAAGAGCTAAAGAGATCTGCTGCAAGGGCGGGTGCTTTGACCGCACTAACCCGGGCAAAAGCATGGGTACCTGACCTTGATCCGGTGGAAGTGGCTAAAGGCTATCCCAGCTTAAAAGAAGATGGATCGGAATTTGATCAGGAGGATCTCCGCGCCATAAACCGGGAAGTACGTCCACTGGCTTGTCAACTGGCTGAAGAAGATGATCTTTCTTTTTACCAGGCGAGCTATGACACCAGTAACAAACGGGTTGCTGCACCAACTCCTGAAGCGCAAAATCTGATCCCTCCAATCCGTAAGCACACTTATGCCCCTGATATTGAACCGTCAACCCTTATAAGCGACGAAGCTGTGTTCCAAGCTTTAACTGGGATCGACTGGACAATTGTTGACTTCCAGCCACTGGGTAGAGACGAAGAAGATGAACCGGTGCAAGATGATCCGCAGCCGTCAGGTCAAGCTAATAAGCAATCATAATCCTGGGGCCGGTTTAGTCTTCCACGTGCTGCAATGCTTATTGAGAAACAATTATCCCTTTGGGCACTGAAACGCCTTGTAATAGGCTAGTTAAAACACTTGGTCTGTTATGCCTTCGTGCATATTTATCTGCAACTGATGCGTGTTAATCCGCCTTGCTTAAGATATAATGTTCATAATCCATAGCCCTTTATTCAAGCTGTTCCTGCAGATAAGAAGCTTGAAGCGCCCTGGCGGTTTACCACCGGGCGGGTCATGATACCCAAATACATATATATGACCAAGGTTGTAAAGATAACCAAATATGGAAATATATGATACCTGTGACCTTTAGGCATAATGTTGGCTGACCAACTTTGTAGTGAGGGTCATAACCCTAATCTGGAGTATAAGTAACTCCTGTTATATGATATTGGTTGACAATAAAACGGTTCCGGGTTATGATAAACACCGGTTTATTCTATACTGGTGACTTTGAGTCAAAACCAGACCGGGATGATAGTCTTCGGATTATAACTTGATCATGTACTGACAACTTGTAGTTGACAGCCTAACCGGGTTGATAAACACTGGTTTTAAAACATCACAAATCTTATCAAAAGAAAGAAAAACTTAGCAAAAGGCAAATGAAACCGTTGTAGTCGAGGCTTTTCACGGGCTGCCAGACCCCAAATTCGAGGCTTTTCATGGGCTGCCAGGCCACTGAGTTAAACCATTTTTGCAAAGCCTTTTAAGATGGTCCTCAATCCTTAACCAATCATCGTTTTAACTTGACAAGTTTAGGGTCTTCATTTTAGAGTAACTTGTCAAAGTTCGAAGGGTCATACCAGGTTTACCTGGGCGGAGTGACTTACTTAAATAGGCAGGTTAACCCGGGGTTTTAGGTGTATACACCAGGCTTCCAAGCCATGGCTTGATAGCCTGTTACAAGTGTAGATTCTTAGTTAATTTCGACAACAAAGAATCCCCAAGCAACATTGTGAGCTGTGCTCAGTGGGTGCCTATGTTTGAGCTGTTGTTTTACAACACTCTCTTTGGCCCCGGATTGATGTGGCTTTGAGCTGATCAAGAGGTGTAACTGTGGTTCGGATACGACCAAGCCCCCAAGTGATGCTGTGGCATTGCGCCGATCAAGAGGTGTAGCTATGGTTCGGATACGACCAAGCCCCCAAGTGATGATGTGGCATTGCGCTGATCAAGAGGTGTAGCAATGGTTCGGATACGACCAAGCCCCCAAGTGATGTTGTGGCATTGCGCCAATCAAGAGGTGTAGCTATGGTTCGGATACGACCAAGCCCCCAAGTGATGTAACATAAAGCTTTGAGAAGCTGAATCAAGGGGTAAACCGGACGCTGCTTTATAAACAGAAGCTCCATGTAACCACACATGATGTAAGAAAATCAACAGATACCCCGCTTTAGCTGAGGTTCCGATTTATTATATTGATCATAATATACACATTGTCATAATATGTACATAAGTAGAGCCTATGGCTCAAGTATAGTAAGGCCGAAGATGAGCAATATTCCACGGCCGGTTGGTCTCCTCCTCCGATTTACGTGAGTCTTTGCGCTCTCGAACATTGATTAGATAGTATGACCCGTTGTGTAGATTCTTGCTGACCACAAAGGGTCCTTCCCAAGGGGGGGGGGATAGCTTGTGCATGTCCGTCTGATCCTGGATGAGTCGAAGCACCAAATCGCCTTCTTGAAAGGTTCTGGTTCTAACCCGGCGGCTATGATAACGACGCAGATCTTGCTGATAAATCACCGAACGGGCTGCCGCCATGTCACACTCCTCATCTAACAGGTCAAGAGATTCCTACCGTGCCTTCTCGTTGTCAGCTTCAACATATGCCGCTACACGAGGTGAATCATGACGGATGTCACTAGGAAGAACCGCTTCCGCTCCATAAACCATGAAGAACGGTGTGTATCCTGTCGGTCTGTTGGGTGTGGTATTGATGCTCCATAACACAGAAGGTAACTCCTCAACCCAACAACCCGGCGTCCGTTGCAAAGGAGCCATAAGCCGGGGTTTGATGCCTCTCAAGATCTCTTGATTGGCCCTCTCCGCTTGACCATTGGACTCGGGGTGAGCCACTGATGACACGTCAAGCCGGATGTGCTCACGTTGACAGAACTCCTTCATGGCACCCTTTGACAGATTGGTACCATTGTCTATTATAATGCTGTGTGGAAAGCCAAACCGGAAGATCACCTTTTTGATGAATTGAACCGCCGTAGCTGCATCACACTTACTAACTGGCTCTGCCTCCACCCACTTCGTGAACTTATCAACCGCCACCAAAAGGTGGGTCTTCTTGTCCTTGGATCTCTTAAAAGGCCCAACCATATCCAGGCCCCAAGTTGCAAACGGCCAGGTGATTGGAATCATCCTCAATTCTTGAGCCGGTACATGAGCGCGCCTTGAGAATTTCTGACAGCCATCACATCTTTTGACCAAGTCCTCGACATCAGCATGAGCTATCAACCAATAGAAACCGTGACGAAACGCCTTGGCCACCAAAGATTTTGAACCGGCGTGGTGACCACAATCTCCTTCGTGGATCTCACGCAAAATTTCACGGCCTTCCTCAGGAGACACACAACGTTGAAACGCCCCTGTCACACTGCAATGATGTAACTCTCCATTGATAATAGTCATGGACTTGGACCGCCGGATTATCTACCTGGCCAAAGTTTCATCCTCTGGTAACTCGCCCCGGTTCATATACGCCAGATATGGAACCGTCCAATCCGGGATAACATGAAGAGCCGCCACCAACTGAGCCTCCGGATCAGGAACAGCCAAATCCTCTTCACCAGGGAGCTTGACGGATGGATTATGCAAAACATCCAGGAAGATGTTAGGTGGAACCGGTTTACGTTGGGAACCCAAGCAGCTTAAAGCGTCCGCTGCTTCATTCTTCTGCCGGTCCACATGATCCACCTTATAACCTTTAAAGTGACCTGCAACAATATCCACCTCACGACGATATGCTGCCATTAGTGGGTCCTTGGAATCCCAAGTGCCGGACACTTGTTGAGCCACTAGATCCGAGTCACCGAAGCACTTAACTCGGCTTAGGTTCATCTCCTTAGCCATCCGGAGACCATGGAGTAAAGCCTCATATTCAGCTGCATTGTTAGTGCAAGGGAACATTAAACGGAGAACATAACAAAACTTATCACCTCGTGGGGAAGTTAATACGACTCCAGCCCCCGAGCCCTCCAATTGCCTGGACCCATCAAAATGAATAGTCCAATAAGTATGATCCGGCTTCTCCTCTAGCACTTGTAATTCTGTCCAATCATTGATGAAATCCACAAGTGCCTGAGATTTGATCGCCGTTCGGGGTATGTATTTCAACCCGTGAGGCCCGAGCTCTATAGCCCACTTAGCAATCCGGCCAGTTGCTTCCCTGTTCTGGAGTATATCTCCCAATGGAGCAGAGCTGACCACCATGATGGGATGACCTTGGAAATACTGCTTAAGCTTCCGGCTTGCCATAAAAACCCAATACACCAATTTTTCCCAATGCGGGTACCTCTGCTTGGACTCAATAAGTACCTCACTGATATAGTAGACCGGCCGTTGAACCGGGTATTCCTTTCCTGCCTCCTTGCGCTCCACCACAATAGCCACACTAACAGCCCGAGCATTAGCTGCCACATATAGCAACAATGGTTCTTTGTCCACTGGAGCAGCGAGAATCGGCGGATTAGCCAGCTGCTGCTTTAAGTCCTCAAATGCTTCATTAGCGGCGTCACTCCAGACGAAGTTATCCATTTTCTTCAGCATCTGATATAAAGGGATGGCCTTCTCGCCAAGGCGACTGACAAACCGGCTCAACACGGCAATTTGGCCTGCCAGGCGTTGAACATCATTGATACACTTCGGTTTAGCCAAGGAGGTGATAGCTTTGATCTTTTCCGAATTAGCTTCAATGCCCCTGTTAGACACCAAAAAGCCCAAGAGCTTGCCTGCAGGTACACCAAAGACACACTTGGCCGGATTAAGCATCATTTTGTAAACCCGCAGGTTATCAAAGGTTTCCTTCAAGTCATCAATCAATGTCTCCTTCTTCCTTGATTTTACCACAATATCATCCACATAGGCGTGAACATTGCGGCCGATCTGTTTATGAAGACAATTCTGCACACACCGTTGATAAGTCGCCTGGGCACTCTTGAGCCCAAAGGGCATGGACACATAGCAGAAGGCTCCAAAGGGAGTTATGAAGGCTGTCTTCTCCTGGTCCTTAACTGCCATTTTGATCTGATGATAACCAGAATATGCATCCAAAAAGCTTAAATGCTCGCAACCCGCCGTAGCATCAATAATTTGATCAATACGGGGAAGGGCAAAAGGATCTGCTGGACAAGCTTTGTTGAGATCTGTATAGTCCACACACATACGCCAAGTGCCATTCTTCTTGAGGACCAGCACCGGATTAGCCAACCACTCAGGATGGAATACTTCAACGATAAATCCAGTCGCCAAGAGTCTGGCTACTTCTTCTCCATCAGCCTTGCATCTTTCTTCATTGAACAGGTGGAGAAACTGCTTGACTGGTTTATACTTTGGATCAATATTGAGAGTGTGCTCAGCGAGTTCTCTCGGTACACCTGGCATGTCAGAAGGCTTCCACGCAAAGATGTCCCGATTCTCACGGATGAACTCGATGAGCGCGCTTTCCTATTTCGGATCCAAGTTAGTGCTGATGCTAAATTGCTTGGACGAATCGCCAGGCACGAAGTCAACAAGCTTAGTCTCATCAGCCGATTTGAATTTTAGGGCCGGATCATGCTCTGTAGTTGGTTTCTTTAATGAAGTCATATCTGCCGGATCAACATTGTCTTTGTAAAACTTCAACTCTTCTGTTGCACAAACCGACTCTGCATAAGCCGCATCACCTTCTTCACACTCCAGAGCGATCTTGCGGCTTCCATGCACGGTTATAGTTCCCTTGTGACCCGGCATCTTGAGCTGCAGATAGACATAACAAGGCCGTGCCATAAACTTAGGATAAGCTGGCCGTCCAAACAGGGCATGATACGGGCTTTTGATTTTCACCACTTCAAAGGTCAAGGTTTCTGATCTCGAGTCATGCTCATCTCCAAAAGCCACCTCCAGAGCTATCTTACCAACAGGATATGCCGACTTACCAGGCACCACACCATGGAACACCGTATTGGACGGTTTAAGATTTTTATTTGTTAACCCCATGCGACGGAAAGTTTCATAATAAAGGATATTGATACTACTCCCTCCATCCATGAGTACCTTAGTGAACTTATAACCTCCCACCTGAGGTGCCACCACCAGAGCCAGATGACTCGGATTGTCAACCCGGGGTGGATGATCTTCTCTACTCCACACAATCGGCTGCTCGGACCAGCGCAAATAACGGGGCACCGCCGGTTCAACGACATTCACCGCCCTTTTATGAAGCTTCTGATCGCGCTTGTCCAAGCTAGTGGTGAAGACATGATACTGTCCGCTATTCAACTACTTCGGGTTGCTCTGGTAACCCGACTGATGCTGCTGCTGATTGCCCTGATGATTATAGCCACCTTGGTTACCCTGATTACTTTGATTGTTATGTCCACCCTGATTGTCGTGGAAGCCTGAACCGGAATTTCCTCCACCATAACCCGGCCCATGAGACCCGGGGCCCGAACCGCCTCCTGGTCCATGATCATACCGGAAAGAATCAGAATTTTTGAACTCTTGCATGATGTAACAATCTTTCCAGAGGTGCGTGGACGGGATCTCCTTCGTCCCATGCTTTGGACAGGGCTGGTTCAACAGATAAGACAAACGGTCCGGATTAGGACTTGGCCCTCCACCGCGCTGGGGCGGTTTACCCTTACGCCGCTGGCCCTTGTCATGTGTATTAGTATTAGCCACGAAGTCTAAACCGTGGTCCGCCTTACGCTTGCCGCCGTTTCCATGACCTGCCGGGTTGTGGTGCTGCCCCTTGGCGTTGCCGCTCTTTTTTCCCTTCCCTGTCTTATCATCGTCAGACTCGGGATCCTTGGTACTATCAGAGTCGGCATACTTCACCAGTGCAGCCATGAGGGTTCCCATGTCATTACAATGACGTTTGAGCCGTCCCAACTTCAATTTCAGGGGTTCAAAGCGGCAATTGCCCTCCAATGTTAAAACTGCGGTGTCAGCGTTGATGCGGTCCGATGAATGCAAAATCTCCGAAACCCGGCGCACCCAATGGGTTGTTGACTCTCCTTCCTCCTGGACACAGGCAGCTAAGTCCACAATTGACATGGGCTGCTTGCATGTATTCTTGAAATTCTGAATAAACCGGGCTCTCAACTCAGCCCATGACCTGATATAATTAGCCGGTAAGCTCTTTAGCCAAGTGTGGGCCGTCCCTTCTAGCATCATGCTGAAGTATTTCGCACATGCCGCATCATCCACATCCAGCATCTCCATGGCCATCTCATAGCTTTCGACCCATGTTTCAGGGGATAAATCGGCGGTGTAATTCGGCACCTTGTGTGGGCCCTTGAAATCCTTGGGCAGGCGCACATTGCGCAACGCCGGGACGAGACACAACACTCCCAAAGAACTAGAGGTAACCCCTGGTTCCACTAATGTGGTTGGACGAACCGGAGTAAGCTGACGGGCTTCATGCTGCGCCACTAACTCGGCCTCTCTGCGTGCCCGAGCCCGGTCCACCACCTTCTGAGCATCACCAGCACCACCTGCCGGGTTATTGCCACGGGGCGGATCACGGTTCCGCGCATTGCTTGACACTGCCTGTTCATCCATACGCCTGCTGTAACTCCGGCTTGGACGGGGAGTGGAATGAATCCGATCGCGACTATATGAATAAGCCTCCTGTTGAACCAAGGCTGTCTGAAGAAGCTCCTTAACCCGACGCGTCTCGACCGCCGCCGGAGAATCGCCTTCGATCGGGATGGCCGCCAGCCGTGAAGCGGCAGCGACAATGTTGTCCATCGGGTTAGAGTAATGACCCAGTGGCGTGGGGACATGCGGTGTTACAATGTTGTTCTGACGAGGCGGATCCACCAAACGTGGCTGAACCGGCGCCCCTGCTCCAGGTGCCTCCGCCCGGTTTACCACCGGCGGATTACTGGTCCCTGCTCCTGGGGTGTTAAAGAGATTTCTAGCGTCATAAACCGGCGGCAGGCGAGATCGGTACCTCCTCTTCAGGACTTCGTTCGACGCACTCTGATCCAGCATAATCCGGTAAGCTTGTGCATCCAAAGCGGCCTGCTCTGCGGCCATCCTGGTATCCTGAGCTGCTAAGTCGGCTTTGGCCTGGGTGATCTGATCTTTCACTTTCGCGATTTCCATTGTGTGCATCCTGATCCGCCGGGTTAACCTCCGCCATCAGCGTTGCCAACGCGTCAAACAAATCAGATAGAACCTGAGCTGGCGGTCGCACAGGGCCTCATGCCCCGACCGCTGTTGCCGCTGTCGATCCGGAAATCATCGCCGCTGCGGTCGAAGAATGGAGCGCCGGTTGTGTACTGACCATGAAGATCGCAACCCGGTTTGGCAGATCAAAGGGGTCCGGAATACTGTCGCCATCGGAACAGCCCCCAATCTGGCCATCTTGTAACTGATATAACGACTCGGTCTCTCCAGTCGATGACTCGTCGTCAGAATAAACGACGGTCTCACCACCAAATTCCGATCTATCCTCAGATTCCCCTCCATGGATAACTCCCACGAAGGCACGCTTCATGACAGGCTTGACCCGGGCAGATCTCGCACGCTGAGCCGTTTCGACGAGGTCGGTGCAGATGTCCGGTTCAGGGCCCGGTTCGCCGATCTTGCCAATAAAAACGTGTATGCCACCAAAGGGGACCCGGTACCCGTACTCGATTGAGCCGGCCTCGGGGCCCCAGCCTGCATCGTCGATGTAGAGCTTGCCGCGACGACTCTTGGTCATCCGGCCCACAGCGTAACCCTTGAATCCTTCGAAGTTGCCCTCCAAGAACTTGAAACCATCGTGCGATAGCCCGACGGTGGGCACCAACTGTCGTGGTTTTGTCATGGCAGATGTCCTAGAGAAAGGACTTAGTCGTGGAGCCATCGCTACGGGTTAACTTAAAGGGGTTAAAGCGGACAAGGGACGCACGAGACTTTTATACTAGTTCGGCCCCTTACGATGAAGGTAAAAGCCTACGTCTAGTTGTGATGGAATTGCTGGGGTTTCGATGACCAGGGAGCGAATACACTTTGCCTGAGTCTCGAGTTGTTGTCTGTTGTCCTTGGACCGCCGCCGGGTCGTCCCCTTATATACATGGGCTGGCGCCCGTCGGTTTACAGAATCCCGAGGCCGGCTCATAATCGTGTCCGGCTCGGTCTCTGCTACTTCTATCTTACAACACAAGTTTACATATCAATGCCGGTTTATGTCTACAGGCCTTAAACCGGCTTTGGGCCCTGGGCCTTCATAAAGCGTCACCGTCTGTCTTCATGGACTTCAGATACACATGAACTACTTATGGGGTTAACTCGACCTCTCCTGGCCGGTTTACGCCCAGTGGTAATATCCCCAACAAGGTGTAAGTCAATCCATTTCTTCTTCACCCACTAGTAATCTAGAGGACTCCAGGACGTCATCCTCTCGAAGCATGGTACACCTCCCTGTTGGGAAACATAGTAGAAAACAAAAAAATTGTCCTACTACCACGGTCCAGAAACACTCTGAAGATGCATATAGAGGTTTAGATCGGATCTTTACCAACATCGAGTTGCAGCAAAAGAAGAGTTGGTGTAGATTGTTGATGAAGTCCCTCGAATCGAAGACCGAAAGCAGGGCCTCTCTACAGATTGCAAACGTACAGGCTTCACGATCTAACAGCGCTTCACCGTCCAGAGCTGATCGTCGCCAAATAATTAGAGGGAGAAGAAGAGAACCACACACGACTTCTCTATTATGAGGGTTGGAGACATCTAGGTCTATCTCTAATTAGATCAATTCCAATTTAGAACTAGAGCTAGAGAACTAGAGATCCAAAACTTGTGTATCTCAATGGGCAAAATCCTCTATATATAGGTCCAGGGTGAGGGGTGCCACACAAGGGATGAGGACTCCCCTCCTTGGTGCGCTAGCCTAGGGGAGGAGGAGTCCTCCTCCCTCTCCAATTCGGCCCCCTCTAGCTTGTCATACAGGCTAGGGGGCGCCCCAAAGTGTTATTGGGCCCCTAGGGCCCAATAACTCTCCACCACTTGCCCTTTTTAGTATTTTATTTGGCCCATTGATATTTAATTAATTCTAAAAGCCTCCTAATCTATATTAGAACATTTTATTATTAATTTAACATCTCCAAAACATTTTTCACCTATATATCAAGTCCCGGTATTACCGGTAAGCCCCAAAACTCTTTCAATAACTGTGAAACACTTCTGGTTTCTCTAGAAACTATTTGTAATATTCCTGAAACTATTTCAAAAATATATTCTATAACTCTTACTCCACTAACACTCAACAGATAGCTTCTGACCATATAGGTTTGGTAAAACATAGACATGAACAAAACTCCTTTAGTTTTGTTTAATGACCAATAGCGGAACCGTGGACGTCCATATTGATCTCTTTGAATACACAAATGCTATTCTATTTTCTTCGCGACACTCTACAAAACCCGAGGTGAGATATATCGGTATCCTCTTGAGTCATTCTCATGCTCACTATACCGGTCTCCTCGGTACCGATTTTCTTCTTCTTCCTCGTTGACATGTTTCAGCATCCCTGTGACCTAGCCACCTGTGTCTGGCAAGACGATGATGGATTTTGTCACACCGAGAGGGCCCTATATCTCTCCATCGTCGGAGGAGCAAATCCCACTCTTGAGCTATCTAGCGCCTTGTCAAACTTTCTGATGTGCCTGTAAGTTGTCATTATAATCACTGTGTTATAGGTGATGTTTGAGCAACCCCAAAGTCTGTCGTACAGTAGGAACTGAATAGGATACTCTCATGCTCTAAGGAAGTAAAGCATGTGTTAACTCCGTGCGTTATAACGATTGACTTGTGATGATAGTATCTCAAAGAATAACAAACAAGTTGGGTCAATTCGATATGATCATTCTTCCAATGTCATATTCTCAAAGTTGTTTTGGGATCCAGAAAACACGATCACAAACAACACTTGAGCTAGTCCTAGAGGCGAGACTATGAATCAGGTTTTACCATTTATCATTCCACATGTGCATACGAGTTTCCACTAAATCACATTTTCCAAGATCATAACAGTTATAGCATATTCCAGGATCATAACATATTCCAGATGCAAAATGAGTGAATCTACACTCTAAAATGCATCTATATACATCCGTATGTGGTCCATACTGGAATCTC
Source organism: Triticum aestivum (assembly GCF_018294505.1). Lineage (NCBI taxonomy): Eukaryota > Viridiplantae > Streptophyta > Magnoliopsida > Poales > Poaceae > Triticum > Triticum aestivum. The sequence continues at coordinate 374,332,802 of NC_057796.1, read as the reverse complement.
TATAAAGACTTATATTTAGGAACAGAGGGAGTAGAATATTGTTGGGGAACGTAGTAATTTCAAAAAAATTCCTACGCACACATAGGATCATGGTGATGCATAGCAACAAGAGGGGAGAGTGTTGTCCACGTACCCTCATAGACCGAAAGCGGAAGCGTTAGCACAACGCGGTTGATGTAGTCGTACGTCTTCACGATCCGACCGATCAAGTACCGAACGCACGACACCTCCGAGTTCAGCACACGTTTAGCTTGATGACGTCCCTCGAACTCCCATCCAGCCGAGCTTTGAGGGAGAGTTCCATCAGCACGACGGCGTGGTGACGATGATGATGTTCTACCGACGCAGGGCTTCACCTAAGCACTGCTACGATATTATCGAGGTGGATTATGGTGGAGGGGGGCACCGCACACGGCTAAGAGATCAAGAGATCAATTGTTGTGTCTCCAAGGGGTGCCCCCTCCCCGTATATAAAGGAGTGGAGGAGGGGAGGGCCGACCCTCTCTATGGCGCGCCCTAGGAGGAGTCCTACTCCCACCGGGAGTAGGATTCCCCCCTTCCAAGTAGTAGGAGTAGGAGTCAAGGAAAGGGGAGAGAGAAGAGAAGGAAGGAGGGGGCGCATCCCCTCCCCCTTGTCCAATTCGGACTAGGCCTTGGGGGGCGCCCAACCTCTCCTCTCTCTTCCCCCTAAAGCCCAATAAGGCCCATATACTCCCCGGCGAATTCCCGTAACTCTCCGGTACTCCGAAAAATACCTGAATCACTCGGAACCTTTCCGATATCCGAATATAGTCGTCCAATATATCGATCTTTACGTCTCGACCATTTCGAGACTCCTCGTCATGTCCCCGACCTCATCCGGGACTCCGAACTACCTTCGGTACATGAAAACACATAAACTCATAATATAACCGTCATCAAACTTTAAGCGTGCGGACCCTACGGGTTCGAGAACTATGTAGACATGACCGAGACACGTCTCCGGTCAATAACCAATAGCGGAACCTAGATGCTCATATTGGCTCCCACATATTCTACGAAGATCTTTATCGGTCAAACCGCATAACAACATACGTTGTTCCCTTTGTCATCGGTATGTTACTTGCCCGAGATTCGATCGTCGGTATCTCAATACCTAGTTCAATCTCGTTACCGGCAAGTCTCTTTACTCGTTCCGTAATACATCATCCCGCAACTAACTCATTAGTTACAATGCTTGCAAGGCTTATAGTGATGTGCATTATCGAGTGGGCCCAGAGATACCTCTCCGACAATCGGAGTGACAAATCCTAATCTCGAAATACGCCAACCCAACAAGTACCTTTGGAGACACCTGTAGAGCACCTTTATAATCAACCAGTTACGTTGTGACGTTTGGTAGCACACAAAGTGTTCCTCCGGTAAACGGGAGTTGCATAATCTCATAGTCATAGGAACATGCATAAGTCATGAAGAAAGCAATAGCAACATACTAAACGATCGAGTGCTAAGCTAACGGAATGGGTCAAGTCAATCACATCATTCTCCTAATGATGTGATCCCGTCAAATGACAACTCATGTCTATGGCTAGGAAACATAACCATCTTTGATCAACGAGCTAGTCAAGTAGAGGCATACTAGTGACACTCTGTTTGTCTATGTATTCACACAAGTATTATGTTTCCGGTTAATACAGTTCTAGCATGAATAATAAACATTTATCATGATATAAGGAAATAAATAATAACTTTATTATTGCCTCTAGGGCATATTTCCTTCAAATATAAACTCTTAATTATAAACATGGAAATAATTAATACAATATTATTGCCTCTAGGTCATACTTCAACACTCCCTTACTAGTCGCTCTAGCAGCTTTACTCCCTAATTTAGCTCCATTTGATCTTCCTTTTTTGTATGTAGAATCGACCAGGAAAGTTTGTATAATAAGCAACTTGTAATAGGCTGTTTGCCCTGTTGCTTGGAGACTTTATATTTTGATAGTAGGTTAGCTTGATAACTCTACTAGATTTTGCTACAAGTAGTGTTGGTAGGCGTTTGGTTCTAGAACTCAATTTAGTGGTTGAAAGTGCAATCATGCCCACAATAATATACATACAGATGACTAATCATGTTTGTTAAGTATATCACAAGTTTTAGTCCCGGTGGAAACATATGTGTGTGGATCATGGACCACTTGATTTGATATTGCTTAAGAACGGAGAAACAAAGATATGAAATGCAGGCTTTTTGGTGTATTCTTGATGATAGGGATACTGCACTATTAAGAGAGGATCATCGGGGCTTGTGAAAGATTTGCTCAAACCCACGGTTCCTTGCAAATATTCTCCACTCACATCATACACTTGTCACACACACAGACACCTGCAATAGTGCCCTAGGATAGATGTTTACAATATACCTTGCTGCATTTTTTCTTTATTTATTTTATTTTGTATTTTTGTTTGATTTATCTATCTATCTATCACCATACATTTTAATCTTGCTCGTAACCGTCGAGGGATTGAAAACCCCTTGTTCACATTGGGTTTCAAGGCTTTGTTATTTGTGTGCAGGTGCCGCTAAGAGGTGTTTCTTGGTTCTCCTACTGGATTGATAACCTTGGTTCTTAATTGAGGGAAATACTTATCTCTATTGTACTACATCATCCTCTCCTCTTTGGGGAAATCTCAACGCAGTTCACAAGTAACAAATGTCTGGTGGCTCACCATACCACCAGATGTCTAGTCAGTACCGAATGCCAGTATACCAATACAGAGCTGAAACCCACGGACTTCTTGTAACCACCGAACATTTTGGTGCTCCTTGAGCCACTGGATGTCCGGTGGATCTATATAGAAACTTTTTAATTGAATATTACTAGACTTCTGGCATCTACCGGATGTTTGGTGCTCTCTAAGCCGCCGGATGTCTGGTATGTACCAGATGTCCGGTACATCTCGCCCTTGGCCATTTGCTCTAGTTTCTAGATGGTGCACTTGCTTCAACAACCGGGTGTCCGGTACTCGCAGTGCACCGGCAGTTCCAACAACCACATTTAGGGTTTTTTTATATATACTCCTTGATACGTCTCCAACGTATCTATAATTTTTGATTGTTCCATGCTGTTATATTATCATTCTTGGATGTTTTATAATCATTTTATAGTTATTTTATATCATTTTTGGGTACTAACCTATTGACATTGTGCCAAGTGCCAGTTGCTGTTTTCTGCATGTTTTTTACATCGCAGGAAATCAATACCAAACGGAGTCCAAAAGCAGCGAAACTTTTTGAGGATTTTTCTGGACCAGAAGACATCCAGTGGACCGAAGAAGCGCCTGGGGGGTGCTCTGAGGGGAGCACAACCCACCAGGGCATGCCTGGAGGCCCAGGCGCGCCCTGGTGGGTTGTACCCACCTCGGGTGCCTCCCGAACCGACTCTTTGCTCTATAAATACCCCAATATTCCAGAAACCCTAGGGGAGTTGACGAAAATCAATTCCAGCCGCCGCAGAGTCCAGAACCACCAGATCCCATCTAGATACCATCACGGAGGGGTTAATCATGTCCATTGGTGCCTCTCTGATGATGCGTGAGTAGTATTTTGTAGACCTACCGGTCCGTAGTTAGTAGCTAGATGGCTTCCTCTCTCTCGTTTGATTCTCAATACAATGGTCTCTTGGAGATCCATATGATGTAACTCTTTTTGCGGTGTGTTTATTGGGATCGGGTGAACTTTGAGTTTATGATCAGATATATCTTTTTATCCATGACTAGCAAGATGCCCGTGCGTTGCACGAAACATCAAGATCTTGTGGGAGAAAAGGATGAACGAGGGAAGGCCTTATCTGCAAATGTGGAGAGGAGGAACCAACACGGTGCTTGATCCCAGTGACAGAAGGGGAACCAACACATATGTATCGTTGCTATTAAGGATAACAAGATGGGGCCTATTTCTACATAAATAGATCTTGTCTACATCATGTCATCGTTCTTATTGCATTACTCCATTTCTCCATGAACTTAATACACTAGATGCATGCTGGATAGTGGTCGATGTGTGGAGTAATAGTAGTAGATGCAGGCAGGAGTCGGTCTACTAACCTTGGACGTGATGCCTATATAATGATCATTGCCCGGATATCGTCATGATTATTTAAAGTTCTATCAATTGCCCAACAATAATTTGTCATTTGCTATTTTTCTCGAGAGAAGCCACTAGTGAAATCTACGGCCCCGGGGTCTCTTTCTCATATTATTTGCCTTTGCGATCTATTTTATTTGCCTTTTATTTTTAGATCTATTAAACCAAAAATACAAAAATACCTTGCTGCACTTTATTTTATTTGGCGTTTGATCTATCAATTATTACAACTCTCTCACATCTGTTTGCCAATTTCTGGCGCCGTTACCTGAAAGCGATTGACAACCCTTTAACACGTCGGGTTGCGAGTATTTGTTATTTGTGTGTAGGTGTTGTTTATGTAGTGTTGCTTGGTTCTCCTACTGGTTCGATAACCTTGGTCTCGTCACTGAGGGAAATACCTACCGTTGCTGTGCTGCATCATCCCTTCCTCTTTGGGGAAATACCGACGTAGTTCTAGCAGACATCAATAGGAATTTCTGGCGTCGTTGCCGGGGAGACATCATCAACATCTACCAAGTTCCTAATCATAAATCTCATCTCCTTGCAACTTACATTATTTGCCATTTGCCTCTCGTTTTCCTCTCCCCCACTTCACAAAAAATTGCCGTTTTATTCGCCCTCTTTTTCTTTCGCCTTTTTCTCGTCATATATCTTGTTTGCTATATCTACTGGTTTTACCATGTGCCTTCTATTTGCTTGCATCTTTGCTTGCTGATAATCTATTGATATGGATCCTCATCCACTTGCTAATCTTTTCAAAAGATCCAATTATGATGAACCAATTGCTAGTGAATTGAGTTCACTAGATTATCTTTATGAAGTTTTGCTTGAGATCTATGAATCTGAGAATTGTGATGAAGTGTTAAATGAAGAAATTTGTAAAGTGATTCATGATAGCTCCTTGAATGAAAAGCATGATTGCAATGATGTTATTATAAATTCCATTAATGTCAATTGTATTAGTGATATGCAAAACCCCAAGCTTGGGGATGCTAATTTTGATATGTCTACTACTTATTGCAATGATCATGATTGGGGTGATAATGTTTCTTATGATCTTGAAAATTTATTTAAACCTCATGATGAATATGCTTGTGATAATATTAAAAGTGGGTTTGGAAGAGTGTCAACTCTACCTAAAAATAATCCCACATATTCGGAGAGTGTTCAGTCTTACGATTTTTTTGATAAAAGTGGGTTCAGAGAGGTCATGACTTTATTTGATGATAATCCCACTATTTTGGAAGAGTGTCAACTTTGCATGCATGTGGATCATGAAGAGAATATTTTACGTGATAGTTATATTGTTGAATTTGAATATGATCTCACATGTAATTATTATGAGAGAGGAAAATATGGTTGTAGAAATTTTCATGTTACTAGATTACCTCTCGTTATGTTAAGATCGTCAAAGTTTTACTCCTCTTCTTTGGATATGTTAAATGTTTCTTGTCTTGGTAATTTGTTTGCTTATAAAGTTTCTATGCATAGGAAGTATGTTAGACTTAAATGTGTTTGTCATATGTTTCATGATGCTCTCTTTGTGTTTCAATTCTTATCTTTCGTATGAGCATCGTTGAAATCTTATGCCTAGCAAGGGGCGTAAAACAATAGCGCTTGTTGGGAGGCAACCCAATGAATAAATTTTTTTTTGCCTTTTGCTTTTTGTTCTTGAGTGTTTGCACAATTATGCTACTGTTATGATTGTGTTTTTTGTGTTTTAATTAGTGTTTGTGCCGACTAAAGCCTTTAGGATCTTCTTGGGTGACAGTTGTTTGATCTTGCTGAAAAAACAGAAACTTTTGCGTCCAGAGTTACAATTTTTAAAAATTACAGAAGCGACAAAAAACTCTGAATTTTTCAAAGTAGATTGATATACAATTTGCCAAGGCTGTCCTAATTTGTCAGAATTTTTGGAGTTACATAAGTATTCGAACAATTCAGATTGCTACAGACTGTTCTGTTTTTGACAGATTCTGTTTTCTTTGCGTTGTGTGCTTGTTTTGATGATTCTATGGTTTTCTTTGAAGAGTTTCTGCCATAGAAAAGTTGGAATATAGTAGATATAATGCAAGAATAAAATATGAATGGGTTGCAACAATACTTGTAGTAGTGATTTGTTTTCTTATACTAACGGATCTCACAAAGGTTTTTGTTCAGTTTTGTGTGATTGAAGTTTTCAAGTTTTGGGTGATGTTACGATGGATGAAGGAATAATGAGTAAGAAGAGCCTAAGCTTGGGGATTCCCATGGCATCCCAAGCGATTATCCAAAGAGAAGCAAGCAACTAAGCTTGGGGATGCCCCGAGTGGCATCCCCTCTTTCTCCTAACGACCATCGGTATTTTACTCGAAGCTATATTTTTATTCGTCACATACTATGAGTTTTGCTTGGAGCGTCTTGTATGATATGAGTCTTTACTTGTTTTGCTTTTTATTTTTAGTCTTGATTCCTTGCTGGACACACCTATTTGAGAGAGCCAAACTTATGCCATGACTTGTTCGAATTGCTCTCTATGCTTCACTTAAATCTTTATGAGCTATGGAATTGCTCTAGTGCTTCACTTATATCTTTTTTTAGCATGGTGTGCTTTAGTATTTTTGAAGAAATGCTCTCTTGATTCACTTAGATTTATTTGAGAGTTAGCGAAATTTTCAAGAAAGTCTCTCTTGCTTCACTTAAATTAATTTGAGAGAAAGAAAAATTATGCTCATGATCTTCACTTATATTTGTTTGAGCTTATCAAAAGCAACACATGAAAATTAGTTCCAAAGTGATAGATATCCAAGAAGGATATAATAAAAACTTTCATGAAGATCATTGGACAAAATAAACTTGATTCCTAGTAATAGTTTTGAGATAGGATGGTGTGATATGTGAGTCATGTTGATGAGTAATTATGCTTTAGTAAGAATATTGGTGTTAAGGTTTGTGATTCCCTATGCAAGAACGAAAGTCAATAGTCATGCAATGAAATTATATCCGACTTGTGGTGCATTATTTGTTGTTATTTATGTTTAATGCTTGCTTATGAGATTATCCGTTTCTTGGTTGGTCTCTTCTCAATCTTTTGCTAGCCTTCGTTTTGCACTAAGTATGATCTCTACTTGTGCATCCAAAAACCTTTAAACCAGTTTTGCCACATGAGTCCACTATATGTACCTATATGCGGTATTCTTTTGTCGTTCTAAGCAAATTTGCATGTGCCATCTCTAATTTTTTTAAAGTAAACTTTTCTTTTGTGTGTTCGTTTTGCTCTCGGAGCGGTGAGGGGTGGCTAATATTTTCCATGCTAGATGTGTTTTTCTCACAATGAGTGTATTCACTTGTCATTGCACGAGAGTGAGGCAAAGGTATTAGGGATGCCCAGCCCCGAAATGAAAAATGAATTTACTTTATGTTGTCAAATAATAAATTCCTTGGAAAGTGTTGGTATGGAGGGCAACCGTGGATACGGTTAGCCATGGAAAGTGAAAGTATGGTTGAAAAAGGAATAAACTTTATTTTCTGTTTGGGGAACCGTCTATGATATATCTAGAATGGAAAGTGTTGGGAACTCTAAGTCATTTTCGTTGGTGGGATGGATACACCTCCCAAAATGTTTTATCTGTAAGTTTTTCGCTTTGAGCTCTGGCACCTCTACAAATCCCTACTTCCCTCTGCGAAGGGCCTTTCTTTTACTTCATGTAATTTTTATTTTGAATTTGAGTCTCCATCTTCTCTTACAAAAGCACCAACTAGGAGGCAATATGATCGTACTTAAGTATTGGGTGTAACTAATATGCGAGTGTGTTTCATGAATGGATCAATGGTTGAGCATGATGGGCTAGCGATAACTTACTTTAGCGTTGATATTTTGAAAGACATGGTTGCTTGTTGATATGCTTGAGTATTTAAATTATCATGTCAAAACTAGACTATTGTTTTGAATCACATAAAAGTCCAAATGTCCATGTTATTGAAGGAAATGTGCCCTAGAGGCAATAATAAAGTTGTTATTTAAATTTCCTTATATCATGATAAATGTTTATTATTCATGCTAGAATTGTATTAACCAGAAACTTAGTACATGTGTGAATACATAGACAAACAGAGTGTACCTAGTATGCCACTACTTGACTAGCTTGTTTATCAAAGATGGTTATGTTTCCTAACCATAGACATGTGTTGTCATTTGATGAACGGGATCACATCATTAGAGAATGATGTGATGGACAAGACCCATCCCTTAACTTAGCACTATGATCATTTAGTTTGTTGCTATTGCTCTCATCATGACTTATACATGTTCCTCTGACTATGAGATTATGCAACTCCTGAATACCGGAGGAACACTTAGTGTGCTATCAAACGTCACAACGTAACTAGGTGATTATAAATATGCTCTATAGGTGTCGTTGTTGGTATTTATTGAGTTGGCATAGATCGAGATTAGGATTTGTCACTCCGATTGTCGGAGAGGTATCTCTGGGCCCTCTCGATAATGCACATCACTATAAGCCTTGCCAGCAATGTGGCTAATGAGTTAGTTGCGGGATGATGCACTACGAAACGAGTAAAGAGTATTGCCGGTAACGAGATTGAACTAGGTATAGTGATACCGACGATCGAATCTCGGGCAAGTAACATACCGATGACAAAGGGAACAACGTATATTGTTATGCGGTTTGACCGATAAAGATCTTCGAAGAATATGTGGGATCCAATATAAGCATCCAGGTTCCGCTATTGGTTATTGACCGGAGATGAGTCTCGGTCATGTCTACATAGTTCTCGAACCCGTAGGGTCCACACGCTTAACGTTCGATGACGATCGGTATTATAAGTTTGTGTGTTTTGATGTACCGAAGGTTGTTCGGAGTCCCGGATGTGATCACGGACATGACGAGGAGTCTCGAAATGGTCGAGACATAAAGATTGATATATTGGAAGGTTACGTTTGGACACCGGAAAGGTTTCAGATAGGTTCGGGCATTTTCCGGATTACCGGGGGGTTACCGAAACCCCCCAGGGGGTTAATGGGCCTTCATGGGCGTTAGTGGAAGAGAGGAGGAGGCAGCCAAGTGGAGGCGTGCCCCCCAAGCCTAATCTGAATTGGGGGGGGGGGGTTCCTTCTCTCCCTCTTCCTCTTTCCTTCCCCTCCTAGTTGGACTAGGAAAGGGGGGAACCTACTCCTAGTAGGAGTAGGATTCCCCCCTTGGGGCGCGCCCCTTGAGGCCGGCCGGCCCTCTCCTCCACTCCTTTATATACGGGGGAGGGGGCACCCCATAGACACACAAGTTGATTTCTTAGCCGTGTGCGGCGCCCCCCTCCACAGATTTCCACCTCGGTCATATTGTCATAGAGCTTAGGCGAAGCCCTGCGTCGGTAACTTCATCATCACCGTCACCACGCCATCGTGCTACGGAACTCTCCCTCGGCCTCGGCTGGATCTAGAGATCGAGGGACGTTACCGAGCTGAACGTGTGCAGATCGCGGAGGTGCCGTGCGTTCGGTACTTGATCGGTTGGATCGTGAAGACGTTCGACTACATCAACCGCGTTACTTAACGCTTCCGCTTTCGGTCTACGAGGGTACATGGACACAATCTCCCTGCTCGTTGCTATGCTTCTCCTAGATAGATCATCATAGGAAATTTTCTGAAATACTACGTTCCCCAACAGTGGTATCAGAGCCAGGTCTATGCATAGATGTTATATGCACGAGTAGAACACAAAGAGTTGTGGGCGATAATAGTCATACTGCTTACCAGCATGTCATACTTTGATTCGGCGGTATTGTTGGATGAAGTGGCCCAGACCGACATTACGTGACCGCGTTCATGAGACTGGTTCTACCGCCGTGCTTCGCACACAGGTGGCTAGTGGGTGTCTGCTTCTCCAACTTTAGTTGAATCGAGTGTGACTACGTCCGATCTTTGTTGAAGGTTAAAACAACACACTTGACAAAAAATCGTTGTGGTTTTTGATGCGCAGGTAAGAACGGTTCTTCCTAAGCCCGTAGCAGCCACGTAAAATTTGCAACAACAAGTAGAGGACGTCTAACTTGTTTTTGCAGGGCATGTTGTGATGTGATATGGTCAAGACGTGATGATATATTCTATTGTATGAGATGATCATGTTTTGTAACCGAGTTATCGGCAACTGGCAGGAGCCATATGGTTGTCACTTTATTGTATTCAATGCAATCGCCCTGTAATTGCTTTACTTTATCACTAAGTGGTAGCGATAGTCAGTTCTTGATCTTTAAAGGTGCTCTGCATTTATGTTTTGCGGTCTCAAAAAGGGCTAGCGACATACCATCTTGTTATATCATATCATGATTGTTTTGAGAAAGTGTTGTCATCCGAGATTTATTATTATTGCTCGCTAGTTGATTATGCCATTGATATGAGTAAACATGAGACCTAAATGTTATTGTGAATATGGTTAGTTCATAATCTTTGCTGAAAACTTGAATGCTGGCTTTACATATTTACAACAACAAGAGCAAACAGAGTTTGTAAAAGTTTTTCTTTATCACTTTCATCAACTGAATTGCTTGAGGACAAGCAAAGGTTTAAGCTTGGGGGAGTTGATACGTCTCCGTCGTATCTACTTTTCCAAACACTTTTGCCCTTGTTTTGGACTCTAACTTGCATGATTTGAATGGAACTAACCCGGACTGACGCTGTTTTCAGCAGAATTGCCATGGTGTTATTTATGTGCAGAAACAAAAGTTCTCGGAATGACCTGAAATTCCATGGAACTTATTTTTGGAAAATATTAAAAATATTGGCGAAAGAATCAAGGCCAGGGGCCCACCACCTGTCCACGAGGGTGGGGGGCGCGCCCCCTGCCTCGTGGGCCCCCTGGAGCTCCACCGACCTCAACTCCAACTCCATATATTCGTGTTCGGGGAGAAACATATCAGAGAGAAAGATTCATTGCGTTTTACGATACGGAGCTGCCGCCAAGCCCTAAACTCTCTCGGGAGGGCTGATCTGGAGTCCGTTCGGGGCTCCGGAGAGGGGAATCCGTCGCCGTCGTCATCATCAACCATCCTCCATCACCAATTTCATGATGCTCACCGCCGTGCGTGAGTAATTCCATCGTAGGCTTGCTGGACGGTGATGGGTTGGATGAGATTTATCATGTAATCGAGTTAGTTTTGTTAGGGTTTGATCCCTAGTATCCACTATGTTCTGAGATTGATGTTGCTATGACTTTGCTATGCTTAATGCTTGTCACTAGGGCCCGAGTGCCATGATTTCAGATCTGAACCTATTATGTTTTCATGAATATATGTGAGTTCTTGATCCTATCTTGCAAGTCTATAGTCACCTACTATGTGTTATGATCCGGCAACCCCGAAGTGACAATAATCGGGACCACTCCTGGTGATGACCATAGTTTGAGGAGTTCATGTATTCACTATGTGTTAATGCTTTGGTCCGGTACTCTATTAAAAAGAGGCCTTAATATCCGTTAGTTTCCATTAGGACCCCGCTTCCACGGGAGGTAGGACAAAAGATGTCATGCAAGTTCTTTTCCATAAGCACGTATGACTATATTCGGAATACATGCCTACATTACATTGATGAATTGGAGCTAGTTCTGTGTCACCCTATGTTATGATTGTTACATGATGAACCGCATCCGACATAATTCACCATCACCGATCCAATGCCTACGAGCTTTTCACATATTGTTCTTCACTTGTTTACTTTTCCGTTGCTACTGTTACAATCACTACAAAACCCAAAAATATTACTTTTGCTGCTGTTACCGTTACTTCCATATTACTTTGCTACTAAATACTTTGCTGCAGATATTAAGTTATCCAGGTGGGGTTGAATTGACAACTCAACTTCTAATACTTGAGAATATTCTTTGGCTCCCCTTGTGTCGAATCAAAAAATTTGGGTTCAATACTCTACCCTCGAAAACTGTTGCGATCCCCTATACTTGTGGGTTATCAGGGCTGTTTACGTTGTGTTGCTTGGTTCTCCTACTGGTTCGATAACCTTGGTTTCATATCTGAGGGAAATACCTACCGCTGCTGTGCTGCATCATCCCTTCCTGTTTGGGGAAATACCGACGCAGCTTCAAGCGACATCAAAAGGAATTTCTGGCGCCGTTGCCAGGGAGGATCTTCAACATATACCAGGTTCATAATCACAAATCTCATCTCCCCGCAATTTACATTATTTGCCATTTGCCTCTTGTTTTCCTCTCCCCCACTTCACAAATTTTTTCCATTTTATTCGCCTCTCTTTTTCATTCGCCGTTTTCTTGCCGGATCTGTTTTTGAGTGCAATCTTGTTGTGTGGTCATCATGACTCAAGAGAACACCAAGTTATGTGATTTCTCAAATACCAACAACAATGATTTTATCGGCACTCCGATTGCTCCTATCGCCACTAGTGCGGAGTCTTGTGATATTAATACTGCTTTGCTGAATCTTGTTATGAAAGATCAATTTTCCGGTATGCGTCCCATCTTAATACCTTCATGGAATTATGTGATATGCAAAATAAAAAGATGTGGACAATGATGTGGTGAAGATGAAATTATTTCCGTTTTCTTTGCATGATTCTGCAAAAATTTGGTTCTCTTCTTTGCCTCGCAATAGTATCGATTCTTGGAATAAGTGCAAAGATGCTTTTATCACTAAGTATTTTCCTCCCACAAAAATTATTTCCCTTAGAACCCAGATCATGAATTTCAAGCAACTGGAACATGATCATGTTGCACATTCTTGGGAAAGGATGAAAATGATGCTAAGGAATTGCCCAACTCATGGGTTAAATCTTTGGATGATCATACAAAATTTTTATGAGGGGTTGAATTTTGTTTCTCGTAATCTTTTGGATTCCGCTGTGGGTGGTACTTTTATAGAAATTACTTTGGGTGAAGCCACCAAATTGCTTGATAATATCATGGCAAATTATTCGCAATGGCACACCGAAATAGCTACTACTAGTAAAAAAGTTAATTCTGTTGAAGAAATTTCTACTTTAAGTGAAAAAGTTGATGCTCTTATGAAATTGGGTGCTAGTAAAAGTGCTCTTATTGATTTTAATGATATGCCTCTGTCTACTTTGATTGAGCAAAATAGTGATGCCATAGATGTGAATTTTATCTCTCGAAATAATTTCAACAACAATGCTTATAGAGGTAATTTTAATCCTAGGCCTTTTTCCTAGTAATTCCTCTAATAATTATGGTAATTCCTATGGAAATCAATCTTATAATAATAATAGGAACACCTCTGATCTTGAGAACAATATTAAAGAATTTATCAACACGCAAAAAGCTTTCAACACTTCCATAAAAGAAAAGTTGAGTAAGATTGGTGATTTGTCTAGAAGTGTTGATAGAATTGCTCATGATGTGGAAAATCTCAAGATGAAATTTTTTGTGCCTAAAGTGGATGAATCAATTAAAGCTCTTTATGTTTCTATGGATGAAAGTAAGAAAAGAACCGCTATGCTTGGAGCTAAAAGAGATTTTTTAGAAAAAGCGTTTTCTAGTGATTTCTTTCGCAAAAGTGATGAAGATCATAAAACGATTGGTGTTTCTTCTATTGATTCCTTGTTTAGTAAAGTTAATATTGATAAAAAGGGACTGGAGAAGAGTCAACTTTAGGTAGAAGGTGTCCCAATATTTTGGAGGGTGAAAATCTTATTGAGAAAATTGATAGAAGTGGGTTTGAAGAAGTCAAGACTTTAACTAGTGATGTGCCCACTCTTTTGGATTACAAAGACTTTAATTATGATAGTTGCTCTTTGATTGATTGTATTTATTTGTTGCAACCCATGATAAATTCACCCCATGCTTATGAACAAAATAAAGCTTTTACTAAACATATTGTTGATGCTATGATGAAAGCTTTTGAAGAAAAATTGGAATTAGAAGTGTCAATTCCTAGAAAATTTCATGATGAGTGGGAACCTACTGTCAAAGTCAAGATTAAAAATTATGAATGTTTTTCTTTGTGTGACTTGGGTGCTAGTGTTTCTACAATTCCAAAATCTTTATGTGATGTGCTTGGCTTTACCGATCTTGAAGAATGTTCTTTAAATTTGCACTTGGCGGATTCTACTATTAAAAGGCCTATGTGAAGAATTAATGATGTTCTTATTATTGCAAATAGGAATGATGTGCCCATATATTTTATTGTTCTTGATATTGATTGCAATCCGTCTTGTCCAATTATTCTTGGTAGACCGTTTTTACGCACTATCGGTGTCGTGATTGACATGAAAGAAGGCAATATTAAGTTCCAATTTCCTTTGAGGAATGGCATGGAACACTTTCATAGAACAATAATTAGGCCACAATATGAATCAATCATGACGGCATCATATGGATCTCGAACCAAAGATGACAAAACTTAGATCCTTACTTTATGCCTAGCTAAGGGCATAAAACTATAGTGCTTGTTGGGAGGCAACCCAATGAATAAAATTTATTTTTGATTTTTTCTTTCTTTTATTGAGTGTTAGCACAATTATTCTACTGTTATGATTTTGGTTTTTGTGTTTTAGTTAGTGTTTGTGCCAAGTAGAACCGATAGGATCTTCTTGGGTGAAAGTTGTTTCATCTTGCTGAAAAAAACAGAAACTTTTGCGCTCACGAAAACAATTCTGATTTTTTACCAGAGAGTGATTTTGCCCTGATTCTTTTTGCAGAAGATTAATATACAAATTACCCAGGTCGTCCTAGTTTTTCAGAACTTTTGGAGTTCCAGAAGTTTTCGAATAGTCAGATTGTTACAGACTGTTCTGTTTTGACAGATTCTGTTTTCTTTGCATTGTGTGCTTATTTTGATGGCTCTATGGTTTTCTTTGATGAGTTTTTGCCATAGAAAAGTTGGAATACAGTAGATATAATGCAAAAACAAAATATGAATGGGTTTGGTACAGTACTTATAGTAGTGATTTGCTTTCTTTTACTAACGGATCTCACGAAGGTTTTGTTGAGTTTTGTGTGATTGAAGTTTTCAAGTTTTGGGTTATCTTACGATGGATGAAGGAATAAAGGATAGAAGAGCCTAAGCTTGGGTATTACCCGGCATCCCAAGCTATTATCCAAAATGAGCAACCAACTAAGCTTGGGGATGCCCCCGAGTGGCATCCCCTCTTTCTTCTAACGACCATCGGTATTTTACTCGAAGCTATATTTTTATTCGTCACATACTATGTGTTTTGCTTGGAGCGTCTTGTATGATATGAGTCTTTGCTTGTTTTATTTTGTGTTTTAAGTCTTGATACCTTACTGGACACACCTATTTGGGAGAGCCAAAATTATGTCATGACTTGTTAGAATTGCTCTCTACGCTTCACTTAAATTTTTATGAGCTATGGACTTGCTCCAGTGCTTCACTTATATCTTTTTTAGCACAATGTGCTTTATTATTTTTGAAGAAATGCTCTCTTGCTTCACTTAGATTTATTTGAGAGTTAGTAAAATTTTCAAATAAATTCTCTCTTGCTTCACTTAAATTATTTTGAGAGAAAGAAAGAAAAATTATGCTCATGATCTTCACTTATATTTGTTTGAGCTTATGAAAAGCAACACATGAAAATTAGTCCCAAAGTGATAGATATCCAAGAAGGATATAATAAAAACTTTCATGAAGATCATTGGACAAAATAAACTTGATTCTTAGTAATAGTTTTGAGATATGATGATGTGATATATGAGTTATGTTGATGAGTAATTATGCTTTAGTAAGAATATTGGTGTTAAGGTTTGTGATTCCCTATGCAAGCACGAACGCCAATTGTCATGCAATGAAATTATATCCGACTTGTGGTGCATTATTTGGTGTTATTTATGTTTAATGCTTGCTTATGAGATTATCCGTTTCTTGGTTGGTCTCTTCTCAATCTTTTGCTAGCCTTCGTTTTGCACTAAGTATGATCTCTACTTGTGCATCCAAAAGCCTTTAAACCAGTTTTGCCACATGAGTCCACTATATCTACCTATATGCGGTATTCTTTTGCCATTCTAAGAAAATTTGCATGTGCCATCTCTAATTTTTCAAAATAAACTTTTCTTTTGTGTATTCGTTTCGCTCGCGGAGCGGTGAGGGGTGGCTAATATTTTCCATGCTAGATCTATTATTCTCACGATGAGTGTTTATTAACTTGTCATTGCATGAGAGTAAGGTAAATGTATTAGGGATGCCCAGTCCCGAAATGAAAAATGAATTTACTTTATGTTGTCAAATAATAAATTCCTTTGAAAGTGTTGGTATGGAGGGCAATCGTGGATACGTCTAGCCATGGAAAGTGAAAGTATGGTTGAAACAGGAATAAACTTTATTTTCTATTTGGGAACTGTCTATGATATATCTAGCATGGAAAGTGTTGGGAACTCTAAGTCATTTTCGTTGATGGGATGGATACACCTCCCAAAATGTTTTTATCTCTAAGTTTTTCGCTTTGAGCTCTGGCACTGAGGGAGTCCTGGATTAGGGGGTCCTCGGACAGCCGGACTATATACTTTGGCCGGACTGTTGGACTATGAAGATACAAGATTGAAGACTTCGTCCCGTGTCCGGGTGGGACTCTCCTTTGCGTGGAAGGCAAGCTTGGCAATTCGGATATGTAGATCTCCTCCCTTGTAACTGACTCTGTGTAACCCTAGCCCCCTCCGGTGTCTATATAAACCGGAGGGTTTAGTCCGTAGGACGACAACAATCATAATCATAGGCTAGCTTCTAGGGTTTAGCCTCTACGATCTCGTGGTAGATCAACTCTTGTAATACTCATATCATCAAGATCAATCAAGCAGGAAGTAGGGTATTACCACCATCGAGAGGGCCCGAACCTGGGTAAACATTGTGTCCCCCGCCTCCTGTTACCATCCGCCTTAGACGCACAGTTCGGGACCCCCTACCCGAGATCCGCCGGTTTTGACACCGACATTGGTGCTTTCATTGAGAGTTCCACTGTGCCGTCACATAAAGGCTTGATGGCTCCTTCGATCATCGGCAACGATGCGATCCAGGGTGAGGTTTTTCTCCCCGGACAGATTTTCGTATTCGGCGGCTTCGTACTGCGGGCCAACTCGCTTGGCCACCTGGAGCAGATCGAGAGCTACGCCCCTGGCCATCAGGTCAGGTTTGGAAGCTTAAACTATACTGCCGACATCCGCGGAGACTTGATCTTCGACGGATTCGAGCCCATGTCAGGTGCGCCGCACAGCCACGACGAGCATGACTTAGCTCTGCCGTCAGACGGTGTTCGGGAGATCACACCTGTGGCTACTCCGGCCCTTAGTCCGGAGCAGATCATGCCGTCCGAGGACGGGTGGATGGACCCCGCCACGGAGGCCGCACACTCAGTGGTGATAGAGCCGAATACTGACTTCACCTCCTATGAGACATGTGTTGCCGGACCCTTGGATTCGTCCCCGGCCACAGGCTCTGAACCGCCTGCGTCCGTGCCTATCGAATCTGATTGGGCACCAGTCATGGAGTTTACCTCTGCGGATATCTTTCAACACTCGCCCCTGGGCGACGTGCTAGATTCATTGAGGTCACTCTCCTTGTCAGGAGACCCTCGGCCGAACTATGTCCGGGTCGAGTGGGAAGCGGATGACGAAGAAATTCGTTCCCCACCCACCACCCACTTAATAGCCACTGTCGACGACTTAACCGACATGCTTGATTTCGACACCGAAGACATCGACGGTATGGACGACGATGCAGGAGAGGAACAGGAACCACCGCCCACAGGGCGCTGGACAGCCACTTCATCATACGATATATACATGGTGGATACACCCAAAGAAAACAACGACGAGGAACGGAAGGATGTAGCGAAGGATAATCCCCTCGAGAAGCAACCAAAGCAATGACGTAGGCGTCGCTCTAAATCCCGCCTCAGCAAAAACAGCGATAACAGCGCAAGAAATAATAATACCCTGGTCGACTCCAAAGGAAACAACGACCACATGGACCCAATGATGGAGCAGGATGAGCCAGCGGACGGCGAACATAGTACAGAACCGCTGTCCGATCACGGCGACGACAAGGGTAAAGCTCATCAACCTGTCTCCAGAGAGGAGAACAGTCCGGACGACGATGCACACATCATCTCGGAAAGGCACTTGGAACAAGAGAACCTCCATAGAAGGCTTATTGCCACCGCGAGGAGCCTGAAAAAGCAGAAGCAAAGGCTTAAGGCCGCACAGAATACGCTGAACAGCAGATGGAACAAAGTGCTTGACACTGAAGAAAAGTATGGTGGCAGTCGCCACACAAAGAGCTTTCCAAAGCGCAAGCTGCTGCCTGAATTCGACGACGAGGCTTTAGAGCCCATTCAGCCGAAAAATAAAACGGCCGATCAGCCGGATCGACCACCCCGTGGCCGCGACAGGGCGACTAACGATGTCGCGCACGATTTACGTGAAGACCTGCACAAAAAAGCCGGTTTGGCCAGGTCCATCTATGGATCTAGGAAGCGCGCTCCGGCATAGACCCATGGCCGCTCAAACGACTATACTGATCGAATAACAGCTCGGAATCAAAACCGAACACTACAACCGTCAGAATGCCATGACACATCCAAATACAGGGGTGCCACGCAGCCCCTATGCTTCACCGACGAGGTGCTGGGTCATGAATTTCCAGAGGGATTCAAACCCATGAACATAGAGGCATACGACAGAACGACAGACCCTGGGGTCTGGATTGAGGACTTTATCCTTCACATCCACATGGCTCGCGGAGATGATCTCCACGCCATCAAATACCTGCCCCTCAAGTTGAAAGGACCAGCTCGACACTGGTTAAAAAGCCTCCCCGAAAACTCAATTGGAAGTTGGGAAGTGCTTGAGGACGCTTTTAGGGCTAATTTTCAAGGGACCTATGTCCGACCTCCGGATGCAGACGATTTAAGTCATATAATTCAACAGCCCGGAGAGTCAGCCCCAAAGCTTTGAAACAGATTTCTCACTAAGAAGAATCAAATCGTCGACTGCCCGGATGCCGAAGCCTTAGCGGCTTTCAAACACAGTGTCCGGGACGAATGGCTCGCCAGACACCTCGGCCAGGAAAAACCGAGGACAATGGCAGCCCCAAAAAGCCTTATGACCCGCTTTTGCGCGGGCGAAGACAGTTGGCTGGCCCGTAGCAGCACCAGCAACCCAGGCACATCTGAAGTCAGGGATGGCAACGGGAAACAGCGACGCAATAAAAGCAAGCATCGAAACAATGAGGACAACCCAAACAACACGACGGTAAACGCCGGATTCAGGGGCTCTCGACCCGGTCAACGGAAAAAGCCATTTAAAGGCAGCAGAGATGGACCGTCCAACCTAAACAAGATTCTAGACAGATTATGTCAGATTCATGGCACCTCCGACAAACCCGCAAATCACACCAACAGAGAATGTTGGGTCTTCAAGCAGGCCGGCAAGCTAAACGCCGAACACAATGGGAGGGAGACACCAAGTGAAGACGAGGATGAGCCTCGCTAGCCGAACACTGGGGGACAGGAAAAATTCCCACCAGATGTCAAAACAGTGAACATGATTTGCGCAACTCACATACCGAAGAGGAGGCGTGAATGCGCACTCCGAGACGTATACGCCGTGGAGCCCGTCACCCCCAAGTTCAGCCCTTGGTCGGCCTGCCCGATCACTTTTGATCACAGGGATCACCCGACTAGTATCCGGCATGGAGGATCGGATGCCTTGGTGCTAGACCCAATAATTGATGGGTACCATCTCACCCGAGTCCTTATGGACGGCGGCAGTAGTCTTAATCTGATATATCAGGACACCGTCCGCAAAATGGGGATAGACCCGACAAGAATCAGCCAAAGCAATACTACCTTTAAAGGAGTAATACCAGGCCCAGAGGCCCGCTGCACGGGCTCTCTAGTATTAGAGGTTGTATTCGGTTCTCCCGACAACTTCTTAAGCGAAGAATTAACCTTCAACATCGCCCCATTCCGAAGCGGCTATCACGCACTACTCGGAAGAATGACCTTCGCTCGTTTTAATGCAGTACCGCATTACGCTTATCTTAAGCTTAAGATGCCCGGTCCACGTGGCATCATCATAGTTAGCGGAACACACAGAGCGCTCCTTACGTACGGAGGAATGTGTGGCAGCTCTAGCAGCCGACACTGAACGGCCTCTCCAACCAGAATAAATGATCGGTCATCAAGACCGCGGACACGGTTAGACGAGTCCGGCGCACCACTAGCTGTAACAGCTCAGATAAACCTGAGACTGGGTCGATGGATATACGCCCATAGGTGGTGCTAGGGGCTTCCCACATGTAAAAAGGGCTACAGTTCGGCTTGACCCTATTTAGATTGCATTTTAATGGTTCATTAAGAATAACCAGTTTTTTGCACGAAGACTTTCACCTGGGTTTTTCTCCTTTACAGATGATCATCGTGCTACACCCTTCCAGGATACGACACAACGGAGACACAAGCGCAGACGTGCAGCAGGGCCCCGATCAAAGGTTTCTTTTTAGATTAAGACCCTGTGTAAACCTTTTTTACTGTCTCTTGTTGCTTCACACCCTCCGGATACTCAACACAACCGAGAGGGATGCTGGCGTTATTGGCATTTCGTCACGTCAGACTAATGCACGTACCTGGAAATTCAGGGCTCATTATCGAGGGCGTAACTCAGCCCAGTATACGTTGTAAAGACCGAATACCTTAGGGAGTGTTCGGCGTTGCGAGTTTGGCCTTATATGCATCAGCTCCGAATCATGTCTTTGGTCAATAGTTGGGTTTGCCCGGCTCCCGTGTTTTGCTACCTTACGTTCCGCTCTATCGGCTAAGGTGGCACCAGGAGAACTACTGCGATTGTGCCCTGGTTCATCTGGATGAGCACCTCAGTAGAGAAAGCCGAAAACTGACTGTCATGATAAAGCGCGAGACTGGTCAACCACTCGATGACTCAGCGGAATCTTCGCGATTCCTCCGCATTAACGAAGGGCCGGTTTCCCGGTCATGTATGTACGCGCACCGTATTCGGATGAGCGCGGAAGTACCAGGGGCTATATAGTAGCCCCGCCGTCAAACTCCTATGGCTAAGTGAAAGTGTTAAAGCTATATAGTCCGATTGCCTTGTTCGCCGCGCTATCACCTCCTTAATGGACCAAGACGTTGGATCAAGTGTGAATACGCGCTTTTCCGAACACCCCCGCATTATGTGCGTGGGGGCTGAAGCCGACGACTGCAAACTTTCAGGTTATCTACATACATAAACGGCCGCACAGGAGGCATCATAATACTTTCAGGCAAAAGTATAAACACAGCCTTTATAATCCAAATAGCATTGTTTTTACAATTGGGACACATATCACTCGAACATGATACTCTTCGAGCACTGAGCCTCTATTAAACGAGCGCCTTCTAGGACTTCTTCAAAATAGTGCTCAGCCGGGACCTGGCCTACGGCCGGACCTCGGGTTGCAATAGCGGTGGCCTCCATCTCTGCCCAGTATGTCTTAACACGGGCAAGAGCCATCCGCGCACCCTCTATGCACGCCGACCTCTTTACAGCATCGATATGCGGCACAACACCAAGGAATCGTTGCACTAAACCAAAATAACTATTCGGCCTTGGTCCCTTTGGCCAAAGATGATCCACGACAGACCTCATGGCAAGTCCGGACAACCTATGGAGCTCGGCCCACTCGGCCATTTGTTCATTTAACAGCAGCGGACGCGTTGGAGCACTGAACTGCGACCAGAACAACCTTTCCACTTCATGATCTTTCTGATCTTTGAAAAACTCAGTCGCATCAGTAGCACTCATTGCCAAGTCCAAGTACGCGTCTGCAGCACTCCATAATTGATCCAGAGGGGCATACTTCGGATCTCCGAACTTCGTCCGCAACAAAAAGGGCTTCCCAGCCGTGATATCTCCGGCTTGACGGAGCTCCTCCTTCGCCGCTCTGATTTTAGAGCGGGTTTCCTTGGCTGCTTCCATGGCTTTCTTCAGGTCAGCCGCTTTCGCTTGGCTTTCCTTTTCAAGAAGCTCATATCGGCCGGCGGCATCTTTCAGCTCAACAGCCATCTTGGCTATTTTATCTTCGCTCTGGCGATGAGCAGCCTGTTCGGCTCTTAACTCTTCGACCGCCTTTAGGGCGGCCGCATCACTTCTCCTGGCTTGTTCCTTGGCTCGGGCAAGTTCCGCCCGAAGGGTCTCCACGGCGGCAGCTCCATCTGCAGTCACAATATATTATAGATACTAGCATCATGCTCCTCTTAATATTTGTTGACCACCCGAAAATACATACCCTGTGCCTCGTCAAGCCGCTTGTTCACAAGCGCAATGTCGGCATCTGCCGCGTCAAGCTGCCGCTTCAGTTCGGCAAATCAGCAGTCCGGCCAGCCACCGGACCCTCAGCCGCCTGCACATGTAAGCAGCGCGATCATTACCTGGGACTATGATCCTCTGTTTGCCGCCTTTGGACAGCAACCAGAGTCTCAGGGGCTACTATCTGTATAGAGCACACCTAGCGTGTGCGGTACCGTCAAAAAATATATATGTTACTTTGCGTACCTCAAAGCCTCTTAGCAGGCTCGTAAAAGCTTCATGCAACCCACTTTTGGCGGATGAAATCCTCTCAACCACCGTACCCATTAAAGTACGATGCGCCTCTGAGATAGCCGCTTGCTCCAGAAGACCCATCAGTGCGTCCGGTTGTGCACCGGACAGTCCCGGACTCTTTCTGTTGCTCTCCTTAGGAGCCGAATACTCCGGACTTCGGGTGGCCGAAGGGTTACCTTTTGGCCTTGGCGGATCAGGAGAAATCCTCCGTGACGACACCTCAGGGTCGTCCGCCCCATGAGGCGGGGAGACAGGGGGAGGCGTTTCGCTCTCCATCATCTCCGGAAGAAGATCCCCCGAAGACGAACTCTGTCGAGAAGGGCTACGATCCGGACTGCAAGACATACGACTCGGTTATTGTCCTCGGAGATGAAGCAGGATATATTTACCAAAAGTACTCTTGTTCACTTACAGCTCGGTGGAGGGCTGACCCCCTTGCGGGCACTGTGCGGTAAGGATGCCCTCCGGGGCAGGGTCCCTGGCGAAGGTTTCTTCCCTCGTTGGGCAACCCTCGTTTCCAAGTCTTCAGAGGCGGTCCTTTTCCTTCCTTGGGGAGAGGGGATTCTAGATTCTTCTCCCCGATTATCCTCCTTTGCGGAGACACTAATTCCCCCGGTTTGGATGAGTAATGCGTGAGTCCCACTTTTGGCTTCTTTATTCCTCCCTTTATCTTCCCCTGAGGAGACTTGATAAGGTGGGTGCTCAAGCATCCTGGCTAGTACAGGATCCGGTGAGCCTTCGGGAAGGGGGCCGAACACCTGATCATCTTCGCCTTTTTTATCCAGTCCTGGTCAAAGAGCATTTTTTTCAGAATGATGTTGTGACAAATAAAAAGACAGCATGTTCGGCCGCAGAATTACTTATGTGGGTATCTGGACGGTTGCAGTTGAGACCCGCATCCTCGGTGGTGTCCGGACACTTTATTCGTGATCCGAAGAACAATCCATACATCTCTTCGAGCGTCGCACCGAAGAATTGCTGAATAGTTCGCGGTCCTTCCGGGTTGAACTCCCACATACGGAGAGATCGATGTTGGCATGGCAGGACCCGACGAACTAGCATAACTTGCATTACCTTGACAAGACTGACATCTCTCTTGAGGAGATCTCGGATGTGACTTTGCAATGTCGGCACGTCATTAACCGCCCCCAGTCCAGCCCCTTGTTGACCCATGACGCCAGTTGTGGCGGGGGGCCCGAACGGAAGGCGGGGGCAGCTACCCACTTAGTACTTCGGGGAGCTGTGATGTAAAACCACTCCCGCTGCCATAAGTTGGACATCTCCGGGAAGGAACCCTTTGGCCATGGAGCATCGGCGCCTTTGCTTATTATGGCACCTCCGCATTCTGCGTGTCGCCCACTGATCATCTTCAGCTTCACGTTGAAGGTCTTGAGCCATAAGCCGAAGTGTGGGGTGATGCGGAGGAAGGCCTCACACACGACGATAAACGACGAGATGTGAAGGATGGAATCCAGAGCTAGATCGTGGAAATCAAGCCCGTAATAGAACATAAGCCCTCTAACAAAGGGATCAAGACTAAAGCCTAGCCCTCGGAGGAAGTGGGAAACAAATACGACACTCTCGTTGGGTTCGGGAGTGGGGATGACCTGCCCTTGAGCAGGCAGCCTGTGCGATATTTCGGCGGTCAGATACCTGGCTTCTCTTAGCTTCTTGATGTCCACCTCTGTGACGGAGGAGGCCATCCACCGGCCTTGAAGGTTGGATCCGGACATGATTGAAGGTCCGGAGCACTTAGCCTGAGCCTTGGGTGTTGGAACTCGAGGTGGGGGGAAGGGAAGGATCGAGTGCGAGAAGAAAAGGACAAGCCTTGGCCCCTTTATAAAAGGGGCAAATATCAAGCGCCCCCCCGCGTGGCCGTTTGGAACTTGCCTAAAATCAAGGAGTCATACTAACAAGCACGATTGGCTTACCCCCACCCGTATTGATGAGAATCCCGTGATAAGGGGAACACGATCTCTGCTTCGACAAGACGTGCCGATAAAATCGCCTCGCAACACGTGCAGTGGCAGGCAGGGAAAACGGTTCGTAATGATCGGGCCACGGCAGGACATCACATTATGAAAAGTCATCAGCAGATTAGATTGGTGGAATAATATACTCTCTACGGTGGTATGTGGGATTTGTTTTGCAGAGCTGGACACGATCCTTGTGTTCAAAATCTTCTATGGAGTATTCGGAGGAGGAACCCGCCTTGCAATGCCGAAGACAATCTGCGCGCCGGACTCATCGTCATTGAAGCCTGGTTCAGGGGCTACTGAGGGAGTCCTTGATTAGGGGGTCCTCGGACAGCCGGACTATATACTTTGGCCGGACTGTTGGACTATGAAGATACAAGATTGAAGACTTCGTCCCGTGTCCGGGTGGGAATCTCCTTTGCGTGGAAGGCAAGCTTGGATATTCGGATATGTAGATCTCCTCCCTTGTAACCGACTCTGTGTAACCCTAGCCCCATCCGGTGTCTATATAAACCGGAGGGTTTAGTCCGTAGGACGACAACAATCATAATCATAGGCTAGCTTCTAGGGTTTAGCCTCTACGATCTCGTGGTAGATCAACTCTTGTAATAATCATATCATCAAGATCAATCAAGCAGGAAGTAGGGTATTACCTCCATCGAAAGGCTCGAACCTGGGTAAACATTGTGTCCCCCGCCTCCTGTTACCATCCGCCTTAGACGCACAGTTCGGGACCCCCTACCCGAGATCCACCGGTTTTGACACCGACAGGCACCTCTACAAATCCCTACTTCCCTCTGCGAAGGGCCTTTCTTCTTTACTTTATGTAATTTTTATTTTGAATTTGAGTCCCCATCTTCTCTTACAAAAGCACCAACTAGGAGGCAATATGATCGCACTAAAGTATTGGGTGTAACTAATATGCGAGTGTGTTTCATGAATGGATCAATGGTTGAGCATGATGGGCTATGGATAACTTATTTTAGCGTTGATATTTTGAAAGACATGGTTGCTTGTTGATATGCTTGAGTATTTAAATTATCATGTCAAAACTAGACTATTGCTTTGAATCACATAAAAGTCCAAATGTCCATGCTATTGAAGGAAATGTGCCCTAGAGGCAATAATAAAGTTGTTATTTACATTTCCTTATATCATGATAAATGTTTATTATTCATGCTAGAATTTTATTAACCGGAAACTTAGTACATGTGTGAATACATAGACAAACACAGTGTGCCTAGTATGCCTCTACTTGACTAGCTTGTTTATCAAAGATGGCTATGTTTCCAAACCATAGACATGTGTTGTCATTTGATGAACGGGGTCACATCATTAGAGAATGATGTGATGGACAAGACCCATCTGTTAGCTTAGCACTATGATCGTTTAGTTTGTTGCTATTGCTTTCATCATGACTTATACATGTTCCTCTGACTATGAGATTAGCACCAGAGGAACACTTAGTGTGCTATCAAATGTCACAACGTAACTAGCTGATTATAAAGATGCTCTACAGGTGTCTCTGATGGTATTTGTTGAGTTGGCATAAATCGATTAGGATTTGTCACTCCGATTGTCGGAGAGGTATCTCTGGGCCCTCTCGGTAATGCACATCACTATAAGCCTTGCAAGCAATGTGACTAATGAGTTAGTTGCAGGTTGATGCACTACGGAACGAGTAAAGAGACTTTCCGGTAACGAGATTGTACTAGGTATAGTGATACCGACGATCAAATCTCGGGAAGTAACATACCGATGACAAAGGGAACAACGTATGTTGTTATGCGGTTTGACCAATAAAGATCTTCGTAGAATATATGGGATCCAATATGAGCATCCATGTTCCGCCATTGGTTATTGACCGGAGATGAGTCTCGGTCATGTCTACATAGTTCTCGAACCCGTAGGGTCCACACGCTTAACGTTCGATGACGATCGGTATTATGAGTTTATGTGTTTTGATGTACCGAAGGCTGTTCGGAGTCCCGGATGTGATCATGGACATGATGAGGAGTCTGGAAATGGTCGAGACATAAAGATTGATATATTGGAAGGTTATGTTTGGACACCGGAAAAGTTTTGGATAGGTTCGGGCATTTTCCGGAGTAATGGGGGGTTACCGGACCCCCCCCCCCGGGGGGGGGGGGGGTTAACGGGACTTCATGGGCTTTAGTGGAAGAGAGGAGGAGGCGGCCAGGTGGAGGCGCCCGCCCCCCAAGCCCAATCCGAATTGGGGGGGTGGGGCGGCTGAAGGAAATATGCCCTAGAGGCAATAATAAAGTTATTATTTATATTTCCTTATATCATGATAAATGTTTATCATTCATGCTAGACTTGTATTAACCGGAAACTTAGTACATGTGTGAATACATAGACAAACAGAGTGTCAGTAGTATGCTTCTACTTGACTAGCTCATTGAATCAAAGATTGTTAAGTTTCCTAGCCATAGACATGAGTTGTCATTTGATTAACGGGAATACATCATTAGAGAATGATGTGATTGACTTGACCCATCCGTTAGCTTAGTACGATTATCGTTTGGTTTGTTGCTATTGCTTTCTTCATGACTTATACATGTTCCTATAACTATGAGATTATGCAACTCCCGAATACCGGAGGAACACTTAGTGTGCTATCAAACGTCACAACGTAACTGGGTGATTATAAAGATGCTCTACAGGTGTCTCTGATGGTGTTTGTTGAGTTGGCATAGACCGAGATTAGGATTTGTCACTCCGATTGTCGGAGAGGTATCTCTGGGCCCTCTCGGTAATGTACATCACTATAAGCCTTGCAAGCAATGTGACTAATGAGTTAGTTGCGGGATGATGCATTACGGAACGAGTAAAGAGACTCGCCGGTAACGATATTGAACTAGGTATTGAGATACCGACGATCGAATCTCGGGCAAGTAACATACCGATGACAAAGGGAACAACGTATGTTGTTATGCAGTTTGACCGATAAAGATCTTCGTAGAATATGTAGGAACCAATATGAGCATCCAGGTTCCGCTATTGGTTATTGACCGGAGATGAGTCTCGGTCATGTCTACATAGTTCTTGAACCCGTAGGGTCCGCACGCTTAACGTTCGATGACGATCGGTATTATGAGTTTATGTGTTTTGATGTACCGAAGGTAGTTCGGAGTCCCGAATGTGATCACGGACATGACGAGGAGTCTCGAAAAGGTCGAGACATAAAGATTGATATATTGGACGGATATGTTCGAACACCGGAAGTGTTCCGGAGAAGTTTCGGATAAAACCGGAGTGCTGGAGGGTTATCAGAACCCCCGGGGGAACTAATGGGCCTCGATGGGCCTTAGTGGAGAGAAAGAGGGGCGGCCAGGGCAGGCCGCACGCCCCCTCCCCCTTGAGTCCGAATTAGACTAGGAAGGGGGGGCGGCGCCCCCCTTTTCCTTTCCCCTCTCCCTCTCCTTCCTTTCCCCTCTCTCCCTTTTGGTGGAAACCTACTAGGACATGGAGTCCTAGTAGGATTCCCCTCTTGGGGGCGCGCCAAGGAGGGCCGGCGGGCCTCCCCCTCCCTCCTTTATATACGTGGGGGGGGGGGCACCCTCGGACACACAAGTTGACAGCTGTCTTAGCCGTGTGCGGTGCTCCCCTCCACAGATTTCCACCTCGGTCATATCATTGTAGTGCTTAGGCGAAGCCCTGCGTCGGTAACTTCATCATGACCGTCATCACGTCGTCGTGCTAAAGAAACTCTCCCTCGGCCTCAGCTGGATCTAGAGTTCGTGGGACGTTACCAAGCTGAACGTGTGCAGATCGCGGAGGTGCCGTACTTTCGGTGCTAGGATCGGTCGGATCGTGAAGACGTACGACTACATCAACCACGTTGTCATAACGCTTCCGCTTTCGGTCTACGAGGGTACGTGGACTACACTCTCCCCTCTCATTGCTATGCATCACCAAGATGGATCTTGCATGTGCGTAGGAATTTTTTTGAAATTACTGTGTTCCCCAACAGTGGTATCCGAGCCAGGTCTATGCGTAGATGTTATATGCACGAGTAGAACACAAAGAGTTGTGGGCGATAATAGTCATACTGCTTACCATCATGTCATACTTTGATTCGGCGGTATTGTTGGGTGAAGCGGCCCGGACCGACATTACGTGTACGCTTATGCGAGACTGGTTCTACCGACGTGCTTTGCACACAGGTGGCTGGTGGGTGTCAGTTTCTCCAAGTTTAGTTGAATCGACCGTGACTACGCCCGGTCCTTGTTGAAGGTTAAAACAACACACTTGACGAAAAATCATTGTGGTTTTCATGCGTAGGTAAGAACGGTTCTTGCTCAGCCTGTAGCAGCCACGTAAAACTTGCAACAACTAAGTAGAGGACGTCTAACTTTTTTTTGGAGGGAATGTTGTGATGTGATATGGTCAAGACATGATGCTAAATTTTATTGTATGAGATGATCATGTTTTGTAACAAAGTTATCGGCAACTGGCAGGAGCCACATGGTTGTCGCTTTATTGTATGCAATGCAATCGCCCTGTAATTGTTTTTACTTTATCACTAAGCGGTAGCGATAGTCATAGAAGCAATAGTTGGCAAGATGACAACGATGCTATGATGGAGATCAAGGTGTCGCGCCGGTGACGATGGTGATCATGACGATGCTTTGGAGATGGAGATTAAAGGCACAAGATGATGATGGCCATATCATATCACTTATATTGATTGCATGTGATGTTTATCCTTTATGCATCTTATTTTGCTTAGTTCGGTGGTAGCATTATAAGATGATCTCTCACTAAATTTCAAGGTACAAGTGTTCTCCCTGAGTATGCACCATTGCGAAAGTTCGTCGTGCCGAGACACCACGTGATGATCGGGTGTGATAAGCTCTACGTTCACATACAACGGGTGCAAGCCAGTTTTGCACATGCAGAATACTCAGGTTAAACTTGACGAGCCTAGCATATGCAAATATGACCTCGGAACACTGAGACCGAAAGGTCGAGCGTGAATCATATAGTAGATATGATCAACATAGTGATGTTCACCATTGAAAACTACTCCATCTCACGTGATGATCGGACATGGTTTAGTTGATTTGGATCACGTGATCACTTAGATGATTAGAGAGATGTCTATCTAAGTGGGATTTCTCAAGTAATATGATTAATTGAACTTTAATTTATCATGAACTTAGTACCTGATAGTTGCTACCTCTTGAGCATGCGTTGGTTTTCCCTTGAAGAGGAAAGGGTGATGCAGCAAAGTAGCGTAAGTATTTCCCTCATTTTTTGA
The DNA here is from genome assembly GCF_018294505.1 of Triticum aestivum. Classification (NCBI taxonomy): domain Eukaryota; kingdom Viridiplantae; phylum Streptophyta; class Magnoliopsida; order Poales; family Poaceae; genus Triticum; species Triticum aestivum. The sequence goes on along the minus strand of NC_057796.1, from coordinate 374,302,829 downwards.
GAACCAAGGTATCAATCCAGTAGGAGGTTACACGCAAGTCGCCTAGTACCTGCACAAACAATCAAGAACTTTGCAACCAACGCGATAAAGGGGTTGTCAATCCCTTCACGGCCACTTGCAAAAGTGAGATCTGATAAAGATAATAAGATAAATATTTTTGGTATTTTTATTGTATAGATTGGAAAATGAAGATTGCGAAATAAATAGTAAACTAAAATTGTAGATCGGAAACTTATATGATGTAAAGTAGACCCGGGGGCCATAGGTTTCACTAGTGGCTTCTCTCAAGATAGCATATATTACGGTGGGTGAACAAATTACTGCCGAGCAATTGATAGAAAAGCGCATAGTTATGAGAATATCTAGGCATGATCATGAACATAGGCATCACGTCCGTGTCAAGTAGACCGAAATGATTCTGCATCTACTACTATTACTCCACACATCGACTGCTATCCAGCATGCATCTAGAGCATTAAGTTCATAAGAACAGAGTAACGCATTAGGCAAGATGACATGATGTAGAGGGATAAAGTCAAGCAATATGATATAAACCCCATCTTTTTATCCTCGATGTATTGAGATCCAAAGAGAGAGAAGAAGCCATCTAGCTAATAACTATGGACCCGAAGGTCTGTGGTAAACTACTCACACATCATCGGAGAGGCTATGGTGTTGATTTAGAAGCCCTCCGTGATCGATTCACCCTCCGGCGAAGCGCCGGAAAAGGCCCCAAGATGGGATCTCACGGGTACAGAAGGTTGCGGCGGTGGAAAAGTGGTTTCATGGCCCCCTGGATGTTTTCAGGGTATAAGAGTATATATAGGCGAAAGAAGTAGGTCGGTGGAGCTGTGAGGGGCCCACGAGGGTGGGGGGGGGGGCGCCCACCCCCTTGGGGCGCGCCCTCCTGCCTCGTGGCTTCCTCGCTGCTTTCTTGACTTCCACTCCAAGTCTCCTGGATTGCGTTTGTTCCAAAAACGATCCTCGCGAAGGTTTCAGTCCGTTTGATATTTCTTTTCTGCGAAACACTTAAATAGGCAAAAAACAGCAATTTGCACTGGGCTTTCGGTTAATAGGTTAGTCCCAAAAATAATATAAAAGAGCATAATAAAGCCCATTAAACATCCAAAACAGATAGTATAATAGTATGGAACAATCAAAAATTATAGATACGTTGGAGACGTATCAATAGTATTTTGCATGTCTATGTTGTTGTAGATCAATGGTCCGTGCTACTGTTCCTTTGAATTTTAATGCATTCCTAGAGAAAGCTAAGTTGAAAGATGATGGTAGCAACTACATGAACTGGGTCCGTAACTTCAGGATTATCCTCATTGCTGCACAGAAGAATTATGTCCTGGAGGCACCGCTAGGTGCCAGGCCTGCTGCAGATGCTGCTGATGACGTTAAGAACGTCTGGCAAAGCAAAGCTGATGAATACTCGGTAGTTCTGTGTGCCATGCTGTACAGGCTTAGAACCGGGACTTCAACGTCATTTTGAACGTCATGGAGCATATGAGATGTTCCAGGAGTTGAAGTTAATATTTCAAGGAAATGCCCGGATTGAGAGATATGAAGTCTCCAATAAGTTCTATAGCTGTAAAATGGAAGAGAATAGTTCTGTCAGTGAACATATACTCAGAATGTCTGGGTACCACAACCACTTGACTCAGCTGGGAGTTAATCTTCCTGATGATAGTGTCATTGAGAGAGTTCTTCAATCACTGCCACCAAGCTACAAGAGCTTCGTGATGAACTATAATATGCAAGGGATGGATAAGACAGTTCCCGAGCTCTTCGCAATGCTAAAGGCTGCGGAGGTAGAAATCAAGAAGGAGCATCAAGTATTGATGGTCAACAAGACCACCAGCTTCAAGAAAAAGGGTAAAGGGAAGAAGGGGAACTTCAAAAAGAACGGCAAGCAAGTTGCCGCTCAAGTGAAGAAGCCCAAGTCTGGACCTAAGCCTGAGACTGAGTGCTTCTACTGCAAGCAGACTGGTCACTGGAAGCGGAACTGCCCCAAGTATTTGCCGGATAAGAAGGATGGCAAAGTGAAAGGTATATTTGATATACATGTTATTGATGTGTACTTAACTAATGCTCGCAGTAGCGCCTAGGTATTTGATACTGGTTCTGTTGCTCATATTTGCAACTCGAAATAGGGGCTACAGATTAAGCGAAGATTGGCTAAGGACAAGGTGACGATGCACATAGGAAATGGTTCCAAAGTCGATGTGATCGCAGTCGGCATGCTACCTCTACATCTACCTTCGGGATTAGTTTTAGACCTGAATAATTGTTATTTGGTGCCAGAGTTAAGCATGAACATTATATCTGGATCTTGTTTGATGCGAGACGGTTATTCATTTAAATCAGAGAATTATGGTTGTTCTATTTATATGAGTAATATCTTTTATGGTCATGTACCCCTGATGAGTGGTCTATTTTTGTTGAATCTCTATAGTAGTGATACACATATTCATAGTATTGAAGCCAAAAAGATATAAGTTTAATAATGATAGTGTAACTTATTTGTGGCACTGTCGTTTTGGGTCATATTGGTGTAAAGCGCATGAAGAAACTCCATTCTGATGGACTTTTGGAATCACTTGATTATGAATCACTTGGTACTTGCGAACCATGCCTCATAGGCAAGATGACTAAAACTCCGTTCTCCGGAACAATGGAGCGAGCAACAGATTTATTGGAAATCATACATACTGATGTATGTGGTCCAATGAACATTGAGGCTCGCGGCGGGTATCGTCATTTTTTGACTTTCACAGATGATTTGAGCAGATATGGGTATATCTACTTGATGAAACATAAGTCTGAAACATTTGAAAAGTTCAAAGAATTTAAGAGTGAAGTGGAAAATCATTGTAACAAGAAAATAAAGTTTCTGCGATCTGATCGTGGAGGAGAATATTTGAGTTACGAGTTTGGTCTTCATTTGAAACAATGCGGAATAGTTTCGCAACTCACGCCAACCAGAACACCACAGCGTAATGGTGTGTCCGAACATCATAATCGTACTTTTACTAGATATGGTGCGATCTATGATGTCTCTTACTGATTTACCGCTATCGTTTTGGGGTTATGCTTTAGAAACGGCTGCATTCATCTTAAATAGGGCACCATCTAAACCCGTTGAGACGACACCATATGAACTGTGGTTTGGCAAGAAACCCAAGTTGTCATTTCTTAAAGTTTGGGGCTGTGATGCTTATGTGAAAAAGCTTCAACCTGATAAGCTCGAACCCAAAACGGAGAAATGTGTCTTCATAGGATACCCAAAGGAGACTGTTGGGTACACCTTCTATCACAGATCCGAAGGCAAGACATTCGTTGCTAAGAATGGATCCTTTCTAGAGAAGGAGTTTCTCTCGAAAGAAGTGACTGGGAGGAAAGTAGAACTTGATGAGGTAACTGTACCTGCTCCCTTATTGGAAAGTAGTTCATCACAGAAATCAGTTCCTGTGACTACTACACCAATCAGTGTAGAAGCTAATGATGATGATCATGTAACTTCAGATAAAGTTACTACTGAACCTCGTAGGTCAACCAGAGTAAGATCCGCACCAGAGTGGTACGGTAATCCAGTTCTGAAGGTCATGTTACTTGACCATGATGAACCTACGAACTATGAGGAAGCGATGATGAGCCCAGATTCCTCGAAATGGCTTGAGGATATGAAATTTGAGATGGGATCCATGTATGAGAACAAAGTGTGGACTTTGGTTGACTTGCCCGATGATCGGCAAGTGTCGTGGAATTGTCATGGCAGATGTCCTAATGGAAGGACTTAGTTGTGGAGCCATCGCGACGAGGTTAGCTTAAAGGGGTTAAAACGGGACAAAGGACACGAGGAGTTTATACTGGTTCGGCCCCTTGTGGTGAAGGTAAAAGCCTAATCCAGTTTGAGGTGGTATTGCTAGGGTTTCGATTACCAGGGAGCGAATACGCTTAGCCTGGCTTTCGTCTGTCCTTTCTTTCCCTAAGCTTTTGCCGGGTCGTCCCCTTATATACACGGGTTGACGCCTCGTGGCTTTCAGAGTCCCGGCCGGCTCATACAAATGTGTCCGGCCCGATGAATTATCTTACATGCCTTATAATACAAGTCATATATGCATGGCGGTTTACACTTACGGGCTTTAAACCGCCTTTGGGTTTTGGGCCCTTTAGCAAGTCTACTTCGTGAACCGCCATCTTCAACATATTCACGGGCTTTGTTTACATGCACCGTCATTGGGATAACCTGGCCCCTCCTGGGCGGGTCATATCCAATAGTCATATCCCCAACATTAGGCCCCATGTTGATTTGAAATTGTTCATGTCAATCTTCAATACTTAGAAAAAATCCTTCTTCATCCTCATGTGAGATACTGTAACCCGCCATGATGTCATCTCCTGAGATTGTGGCAACCCGCCGTGACGTCACCTGTTATTACATATGGCCCAAATCTTAATAAATCTTCTCTTTTAATGAACCTCTGAAAATTGAGGCGCTCACACCTTCACATATCCATTTTTGTCTCCTCGATTCCCGTACATGCCACTTATCCTTCCAGCCTTATAAATAGGGCCACGGGTCCTCTTTTCACTCTCCCCCTTTGCCTTCTCGTCTTCATCTTCTTCCTCGCAACGCTCTAGTGCGCCCGAGCTCTACCGCTGTCGATCTTCGTCCACTGCTTCAACTCCGGCATCTGCATCACCCTGAACGAACCAGAAAGCCGCGGCGCCCTTCCGCTGTTCATCAGTGTCGGTAAGCATTCACCTTTCCTCTTAATAGATCTGCCTTAGGGTTTCCTTGTTCGTCGGCGTTCATCACCGTTCCTCCTTCTCTTTCCTAGATTGCATTGTTTGGATCTGAAAACAACACAGATCTTGTGCGGTAGCAGTTTTGGCACTTGTTTTTTAATATCAGAATATATCCTCATTGCAACAGATCTCATCTGGGCATCCCCACTTTTCTGCCGCCGCCACCTTAGGTTCAGATTTATTTCATTTCTCTGAACTGCTGCAGATCCAAACTTATAGCTCCAATCTGTGAAACCTGTTTGTCCCAACACTTTTGTTCTTTGATAGATGTTGAGTACCATTGCTGTCACAGCGGCTTATATCACCAGTTATAATTATCCATATATCATTAGGCCCCATTTAAGCCACCATTCTGAATATATACTGTAGCTTTTATTTCCGGTTTAATGAATCAATTTGAACCGACAATTTTTTTCTTTCCTCTAGGCCTCTTCACAATGTCGCCAAAGACAGTCACTTCTTGTAACTGGGTTCCCTCCATTGTCACTGAGAACACACTCAAAGACTTTGTCAAAATCGGGTACTTGCCAACAAAGAATGTCATGCATTATCGCCCCTGATCGAGGCGAAGAAAGACCTCAGCCAAAGGATGACGAAGTCATTGTTTTTACTGATCACATGAATCGGGGCGTCTCACTGCCCGGTTCTAAATTTTTTCGAGACGTTCTGCACTTCTTTCAACTCCATCCTCAAGACATCAGATCCAATTCCGTGTCAAACCTCTGCAAGTTTCAAGTCTTCTGCGAAGTATTCCTTCAAGAGGAGCCCAGTGTCGAACTCTTTAGGGAATATTTTTATTTAAACCGCCAAAACGAGTTTACGAACGGACCCAGCTTGGAAGTTGCCGGAGTCTCAATTCAAGGAAGAAGAGATGCCAACTTCCCCTACGCTTGCTTGCCGAGTCACCCCAAGGATTGGAACCAGACAAGGTTTTACTGCAAAGACACCTCTCCGGCTGATGAAAATCCATTGCCGGGTTATCGTGTCCAACGTCTTGACCCAAAGCATCATCTTCCTGAAAAGCTTACTGCTGTTGAACGTAAAAAGCTTTCCCCCACTATTGCCAAGGTCAAGGCTCTGCTGGGAAATGGGTTAACTGGCATTGACTTGGTTCGGTGCTGGGTTTCGTGGTGAATGATACCCTTGAGCCGCTGGCCCGGCTTAATGTGTACTTACACGGGTGGTACAAAGGATCCATTGCGCCAAAGCTCCGTGCGTTTAACTGACGAAGCTACCAATGAGATGATAAAGTACCTTATAATTGAAGATCCGGAAGACTACAACAAAGTGGGTCTGAACCCTTTCTGCAAACTTAACCCGCCACCGGATGTGAGTCTCCAACTTACTTATCTGTACCTCATCATTTAAATACTTCATTAACTCAACTTTGATGACTTCCACAGGCTGACTCTGATTTCTGGAAAAAAGAAATATGACAATGAAGCTGCCAAAAAGGCCAGGGCTGCCAAGAAAACCACCAAGAAACCTAAGAAGAAAACAAGCGCTTCTGATATGTTTGAACTGAATGACAACTCTGAGTCAGAGGTAGCCCATGACTCCCTTGGCTCCTTTTTCAACTATCTTATTGACACTGATTATTATCAGGATGACATGGGGGCTAGCCAAGCAGTTGAAGAAGAGGTAACTATTATTTCCTCTGGCTCAACACCTTTGCCAAGACAGAAAATTCGACGAGTAGCCCAGAAAGTAAGGTTTTCACACCCCTTAGCTCATTTGGATCCTCACTTTCTTTTGAAGCAACAGCAGCACGAGAGTCAGCGACAGACTCGGAGAAGCGGAGGTGAAGAATTATCTTCTGGTTTACCGAATACTCCAGTTCCGCGGAAATGCCGAAATGAGGTCCTTCCGAACTTAAACTCTTTTTACCCACTGGCGGGTCTCATTCGCTAGCCACTTAATTCTTCCGATTCAAACTACCAGGAGGCTTCTCGCTCTTCCTCCGGTGACTCATCACAGACCCAGTTGCCGGCTTTCAAGACTGCCCCTGGGTAATAACAATTTCTTTTATCCTCTACCTCCTTATGTTCTTAAATTTGTACTGACTTGTCATAACTCGTGCAGTGTTCAAGCAAAGCCTAGTAAGAAGGCAAAGGTGATCAAGCCGGTTGAGGATCCTACAGTCTTTGAACCGGAACAGCAAGTCCCAGCATCAGACACTTCTGGAAAACAACCAGAAGAACCTGCCCATGATACTCCGCCAGAAATTTCTGATCTCTCTCATGACTAGACAAATATCAACCCTTTGAACACCGAGTCATCAAATCCGTCAGAAGAGCATAGTGAAGATGTGATGATCACTGGCATCGGCTTTAAAGAACCGGGACATCCAACTGTTTTGGCTAAGCACTCCGCCAAACAAGAGGTCATTGAAAGGCGAAAAGTGAGATTTGATGTTGCCCACTATTCTCAATTGAGTGGTAGCGAACTACTCTCTGACTACCTCAACCAAATACACACCAGTCGCAATCTTGAAATTGATATGGTGAAGCAGATGCATCAAAAAGTTATGTACATCCTGCCAGCCCCTAAGTCTACTGGATATGATAAAACTGAATATGCTGTAGACTTAGAATAACCATGAGCATCCTTAGTAGAATCCTTCCGAGGCCGGCTTTCACCATTAGAGTTGAACTGAGTTTGAAACAATCAAGATTGCATCCGTAGTCCCCAAGGGTCGGTTTAATTAGCATGAATGAGCCGGACCTGTTCACCATTGTTTTATAAAGGAGAACTTACCTGTGTAGTCCCCATGAACCGGCTGTGATTGTTTACGGCACCACCGGGTCATCATAAAGTACTAAAGAAACGCAAGCAATATGCATTAGCCCCCAAGTGCCAAGTACTATTTCTTGAAAAGTGCTTGGGACTTATTCACATGAGCCGCCGTATGAAGAAATTTTTGGCAGGCATTAGCCCCCAAGTGCCAAGTGTTGTTGCTTGCAAAACACTTGGGACTTATATTCCTGTAACCCAGATATGAATGTGTTTGTAACTCTGCTAGTACAGGACACCACTGATGAACTGCAATCACAATTAGCTAATGCAAAGACCCGGCTGGAGCATCAAGAATCCGAGACCCGGAAAGCCGATTCGAAATTCCAGTTTAGCGTGGCTGAAACGAAAAAACTAAAAACCAGCTTTGAAGCTGAAAGAAACGCCTGGGCTGAAGAGAAAACTGCTTTGACACAGCGAGCTGAAAAAGCGGAAACAACTCTTCAAGAGGTGACAACTGAGCTCACCGGTTTAAAACACCGTGTATCCCGGATGGTTTCTGCTATTTTTGGTGAGTCGCCTTGCTAACATCAAAATTGACTTTTCCTTGATAATGTAAACCGCCTCTAACCCATCTATGAATAATACTCAGGTCCCAGGAGCAGTAATCTTAACAAAGATATGCTTGTGAAGCTCAAGGCTGTTTACACACTTGTTGAACCGTTATATACTGGAACTTAGCGCTGGCCACAATTTCTCCGAATAACCAAGCACCTACTCTCTTAAGTGATGTCTTGAAAAAACTCTCTATTCTGCCCGCTAGGATTGACGAGATGAAGCGGTCATCTGCAAGAGTCGGTGCCGTGACAGGTTTGAGCCGGGCCAAGGCATGGCTACCAGAGCTAGACCCGTTTGAGGTAGCTACTAGATATCCAAGCTTGAAAGAAGACGACACTTCATTTGATCAAAAGGACTTTGCTGCCTGTGTGAAAGAGGTACGTCCACTGGCCAGTCTGATTGCCAATGAAACGGACCTGTCAAAATACCATCCGGCTTACAGCATGGAGAATCAGAAGATGATGACGCCGGCTTATAAAGTGATGGATCTAATCCCCCCAATCTGTAAGCATACTTTTGCCCCTAAAATTGAGTCGTCTGAACTTATAGATGATGAGGCTGAATTTCAAGCTTTACGTGTCATCGATTGGTCATCACCAAATTTCCACACAGCAGAAGATGACGAAGAACCAGAAAAGGATGATCCAGAGGCCTCAAGTCAGCAAGGCCAAGAAGAGTGAACCACCTGGCGGTTTATATATTTGATCATTTGAAAACACTTGATCTTGTTTGGCTCACGGAGTCATGTAATAGGCTAGTGAAACTTTGATCTGCCGTGCCATCGTGCATGTTTCTGTCTTGCGCAATATTGTTGATCTGCCAGTTTAAGAAACTATCACTTTATGCTTATGATAGCGTTGATTTATGTAGACCAGATTGATCATTACCCTACACAAAAATAGATCACAGGTGCCCTGGTGGTTTACCGCCAGGCGGGTCATGATACCCAATTGAAACCACTGGGGACGGATAGTCCATAACCAGGGCCGGTCTAAACACAATGTTGACACAATTGTTAAACAAAGAATCGTACCGGCGGTGTGTGCTTACACTGCCGGCTTATGAGCTCCATGCAGTTAGAGTTTTTAGAGCTATAACTCTAAACATAAGATTATTAACCTCTGGCGACTTAGAGTCTGCCATCCTGGCGGGTTGCAAAGACCCAAAGATGCTTCAAATATGAGACATAAATAGGGCAGCTTGGCCCGGTTTGTAAAAACCATATGGCAAGAAAAAAGAGATTACACGAAGGAAAAAATAAGAAATAAAAAAATTCGAGGCTTTTGCAAGCCCCCAAGCCAAAGTTTCTTCTTCAATGAAACTAGCCAGATGGCACGCTCTCCGTGAGCCAGCTCTCACATGACCCAATCGACATTTGAACCCAGATAAGTTCAGGTCTTATTTAAAGATAGACTTATCAGGGGTACGCGGGGTCGGAGTAGCATCGTGCATCACAGGCCGATTTATCCAAGTTTCAAGGAAGGCGGCTTATAAGCCTGGATCTATCATCACTATCTGTAAGCCGTGCTCTCACATGACAAACCGGCATTTTAACCTTAACAAGCTCAGGATCTTTGGTGAATACACCATAAAAGATTGATTGCTAAGAGTTCGGCGGGTCAATCAGGATTACCTGATGAAGAAGCAGCTGGTATACAGGTAGGATGACCCGGAAAGGTTATGTCCTCTTTGGTGAATACACCTATGTTTGAACAAGATAATCTGGTCAAGAGGGTAGTAATGCTATGTTCTCTTTGGTGAATACACCTATGTTTGAACAGGAAGCCCCCAAGTGACATATTTACGAGTTGTGCTCGTCGGGGACCTATGTTTGAGCTGTGCTGTGCATCCAACTCTCTTTGATCCGTGTTATTTGGGCGTCAAGCCTCTTAAGTGAACATGTAAGATGGTGATAAAGACTCAGGTTCGAAGAAGTGAAACGACAGAGGCCCTGAATTATGAGGGATGCCGGCTTTATTATACTGTTTATAATATATACATCATCAAACTATGTACATCATGAGAGCCGGTGGCTCAAGTATAGTAGGGCCGAAGATGAGCAATATTCCACGGCCGACGGGTCTCCTCCTCCGATCTGCGTGAGTCCTTGTGGTCTCGAACGTCGATAAGATAGTATGACCCATTATGCAGATTCTTGCTGACCACTGATATGTCTCCAACGTATCTATAATTTTTTATTGTTCCATGCTATTATATTATCCATATAGGATGTTTTATATGCATTTACATGATATTTTATATGATTTTTGGGACTAACCTATTAACCCAGAGCCCAGTGCCAGTTTCTGGTTTTCCTTGTTTTTGAGTTTCACAGAAAAGGAAAAACCAAACGGAGTCCAATTGACCAGAAATTTCACGGAGCACCGGAGATGGGCCAGAACAGTCCCAAGGCACCCACGAGGGTGGGGGCGCGCCCTACCCCCTGGGCGCGCCCCCTACCTCGTGGCCGCCTCGGAGACCCCCCTGACTTGTTCCCGACGCCAAAACCTCTTATATATACAGAACCCCCAGAACATAACCTAGATCGGGAGTTCCACCGCCGCAAGCCTCTGTAGCCACCAAAAACCAATCGGGACCCTGTTCTGGCACCCTGCCGGAGGGGGGGGATCCCTCACCGGTGGCCATCTTCATCATCCCGGTGCTCTCCATGACGAGGAGGGAGTAGTTCACCCTCGGGGCTGAGGGTATGTACCAGTAGCTATGTGTTTGATCTCTCTCTCTCTCTCTCTCTCTCGTGTTCTTGATTCGGTACGATCTTGATGGATCGCGAGCTTTGCTATTATAGTTGGATCTTTTGATGTTTCTCCCCCTCTACTCTCTTGTAATGGATTGAGTTTTCCCTTCGAAGTTATCTGATCGGATTGAGTCTTTAAGGATTTGAGAACACTTGATGTATGTCTTGCATGTGCTTATCTGTGGTGACAATGGGATATTCACGTGATCTACTTGATGTATGTTTTGGTGATCAACTTGCGAGTTCCGTAACCTTGTGAACTTATGGATAGGGGTTGGCACACGTTTTTGTCTTGACTCTCCAGTAGAAACTTTGGGGCACTCTTTGAAGTTCGTTGTGTTGGTTGAATATATGAATTTGAGATTGTGTGATGCATATCGTATAATCATACCCACGGATACTTGAGGTGACATTGGAGTATCTATGTGACATTAGGGTTTTGGCTGATTTGTATCTTAAGGTGTTATTCTAATACGAACTCTATGATATATTGAACGGAAAGAATAGCTTCGTGTTATTTTACTACGGACTCGTGAATAGATTGATCAGAAAGAATAACTTTGAGGTGGTTTCGTGCCCTACAATAATCTCTTCGTTTATTCTCCGCTATTAGTGACTTTTGAGTGAATCTTTGTTGCATGTTCAGGGATAGTTATATGATCCAGTTATGTTATTATTGTTGAGAGAACTTGCACTAGTGAAAGTATGAACCCTAGGCCTTGTTTCCTAGCATTGCAATATCGTTTACGCTCACTTTTATCACTTGCTACCTTGCTGTTTTTATATTTTCATAGTACAAATACTCATATCTATCATCCATATTGCACTTGTATCACCATCACTTCGCCGAACTAGTGCACCTATACAATTTACCATTGTATTGGGTGTGTTGGGGACATAAGAGACTCTTTGTTATTTGGTTGCAGGGTTGTTTGAGAGAGACCATCTTCAACCTATGCCTCCCACGGATTGATAAACCTTAGGTCATCCACTTGAGGGAAATTTGCTACTGTCCTACAAACGTCTGAACTTGGAGGCCCAACAATGTCTACGATAAGAAGGTTGTGTAGTAGACATCAAGCTCTTTTCTGGCGCCGTTGCCAAGGAGGTGAGTTCTTGAAGGTATATCTTTAGATCCTGCAATCGAATCTTTTAGTTTCTTGTTTTATCACGAGTTTAGTCTATAAAAGAAAACTACAAAAAAATGAAATTAAGGGTGCCTCATATGCTTCATCTTTTTAATGACTTTCGTGAAAATGATGGGAAGGAAAATTGTGCACGAGTACCAGAAGAAGAATTACATAGAATGCTTGGCATAACATATGTGAATGATGATCATGATTGCAATGTTGTTAGTATGAATTCTTTGAATACACATGATGCTAATGATATGCAAAGCCACAAGCTTGGGGATGCTATGTTTGATGAAGATGATATGTTTAGTCCCCCAAGTTTTGATGAGAAAATTTGTTATGATGAAAGCATGCCTCCTATTTATGATGATTATTGTGATGACACGTATGCTATAAAGAATAAAGATAACCATGAAACTTGTCATCATGATTTTAATTTTCAATTGGATTATACTTTACATGATAGTTATTTTGTTGAGTTTGCTCCCACTACTATTGATGAGAATAAATTTGCTTATGCGGAGAGTAGTAAAATTTCTATGCAAGTAGATCATGAAAAGAATGCTTTATGTGCTGGTTATATTGTTGAATTCATTCATGTTGCTACTGAAAATTATTATGAGGGAGTAACATATGCTTGTAGGAATTGCAATAATATCAAGTTTCCTCTCTATGTGCTTAAAATCTTGAAGTTATGCTTGTTTTGCCTTCCTATGCTAGTTGATTCTTGTTCCCATAAATTGTTTGCTCACAAAATCCCTATGCATAGGAAGTGGGTTAGACTTAAATGCGCTTGCCGTGTGTTTCATGATGCTCTCTTTATGTTTCAATTCTTATCTTTTATACGAGCATCATTGAAATCATCATGCCTAGCTAGAAAGGCATTAAAGAAAAGCGCTTGTTGGGAGACAACCCAATATTTAACCCTACTGTTTTTGTGTTTTCACATGATTAAGCACTGTATTAATAATGTTTTATAGCTTTTTTTCAATAAAGTGCCAAGTAGAACCTTTGGGAAGACTTGGGTGGAAGTTAAGGTGATCTTGCTGTAAAAAACAGAAACTTTGCGCTCACGAGTTTAGCTGTCATTTTTTACAGAAGAGTGATTTTAAGTTGATTCTTTTTGCAGATGATTAATAGAAAAATTCCCCAGGTCCACCAATTTATTTGAGAATTGTTGGAGTTCCAGAAGTATACGTTTGATATAGATCACTACAGACTGTTCTGTTTTTGACAGATTCTGTTTTCTATGTGTTGTTTGCTTATTTTGATGAATCTATGAGTAGTGTCGGAGGGTATGAACCATAGAGAAGTTGGAATACAGTATATATTACACCAATATGAATTTATAATGAGTTCACAACAGTACCCAAGTGGTGATTTATTTTCTTATACTAACGGAGCTTACGAGTTTTCTGTTGAATTTTGTGTTGTGAAGTTTTCAAGTTTTGGGTAAAGATTCGATGGACTATGGAATAAGGAGTGGAAAGAGCCTAAGCTTGGGGATGCCCAAGGCACCCCAAGATAATATTCAAGGACAACCAAGAGCCTAAGATTGGGGATGCCCCGGATGGCATCCCCTCTTTCGTCTTCGTTCATTGGTAACTTTACTTGGAGCTATATTTTTATTCACCACATGATATGTGTTTTGCTTGGAGCGTCATTTTATTTTATTTAGTTTTGCTTGATATTTGAATAATATCCTAAGATCTGAAATTCTTAAATGTTAGAGAGTCTTCACATAGTTACATAATTACTCAACTACTCATTAATCTTCACTTATATCTTTCGGAGTAGTTTGTCATTTGCTCTAGTGCTTCACTTATATGTTTTTAGAGCACGACGGTGGTTTTATTTTGAAGAAATAGATGAACTCTCATGCTTCACTTATATTATTTTGAGAGTCTTAAACAGCATGGTAATTTGCTTGGGTTATGAAATTTAGTCCTAATATGATAGGCATCCAAGAGGGATATAATAAAAAATTCATAATAAGTGCATTGAATACTAAGAGAAGTTTGATTCTTTATGATTGTTTTGAGATATGAAGATGGTGATATTAGAGTCATGCTAGTGGAGTAGTTGTGAATTTGAGAGATACTTGTGTTAAAGTTTTTGATTCCCGTAGCATGCACGTATGGTGAACCGTTATGTGATGAAGTCGGAGCATGATTTATTTTTTGATTGTCTTCCTTATGAGTGGCGGTCGGGGACGAGCGATGGTCTTTTCCTACCAATCTATCCCCCTAGGAGCATGCGCGTAGTACTTTGTTTCAATAACTAATAGATTTTTGCAATAAGTATGTGAGTTCTTTATGACTAATGTTGACTCCATGGATTATACGCACTCTCACCCTTCCACCATTGCTAGCCTCTCTTGTGCTGCGCAACTTTCGCCGGTACCATACACCCACCATATACCTTCCTCAAAACAGCCACCATACCTACCTATTATGGCATTTCCATAGCCATTCCGAGATATATTGCCATTTAACTTTCCACCGTTTCATTTATTATGACACGCTTCATCATTGTTATATTGCCTTGCATGATCATGTAGTTGACATCGTATTTTTGGCAGAGCCACCATGCATAATTTATCATACATGTCACTCTTGATTCATTGCCCATCCCGGTAAACCACCGGAGGCACTCATATAGAGTCATACTTTGTTCTAGTATCGAGTTGTAATTCTTGAGTTGTAAGTAAATGAAAGTGTGATGATCATCATTATTAGAGCATTGTCCCAGTGAGGAAAGGATGATGGATACTATGATTCCCCCACAAGTCGGGATGAGACTCCGGACGAAAAAAGGCCAAAAAAAGGAAAAAAAGAAGAAGAGAAGGCCCCAAAAAAACAAAAAAAAAACAAAAAAATGAGAGAAAAAGAGAGAAGGGGCAATGCTACTATCCTTTTACCACACTTGTGCTTCAAAGTAGCACCATGATCTTCATGATAGAGAGTCTCCTATGTTGTCACTTTCTTATACTAGTGGGAATTTTACATTATAGAACTTGGCTTGTATATTCCAATGACGGGCTTCCGCAAAATGCCGTAGGTCTTCGTGAGCAAGCGAGTTGGATGCACACCCACTTAGTTTCTTTTTGAGCTTTCATACACTTATAGCTCTAGTGCATCTGTTGCATGGCAATCCCTACTCACTCACATTTATATCTATTGATGGGCATCTCCATAGCCCGTTGATAAGCCTAGTTGATGTGAGACTATCTCCTCTGTTTTGTCTTCTCCACAACAACCATTCTATTCCACCTATAGTGCTATGTCCATGGCTCATGCTCATGTATTGTGTGAAGATTGAATAAGTTTGAGAACATCAAAAGTATGAAACAATTGCTTGGCTTGTCATCAGGGTTGTGCATGATTTAAATATTTTGTGTGATGAAGATAGAGCATAGCCAGACTATATGATTTTGTAGGGATAGCTTGCTTTGGCCATGTTATTTTGAGAAGACATGATTGCTTTGTTAGTATGCTTGAAGTATTATTGTTTTCATGTCAATATTAAACTTTTGTTTTGAATCTTATGGATCTGAATATTCTTGTCACAATAATGAAGATTACATTGATAAATATGTTAGGTAGCATTCCACATCAAAAATTCTGTTTTTATCATTTACCTACTCGAGGACGAGCAGGAATTAAGCTTGGGGATGCTGATACGTCTCCAACGTATCTATAATTTTTTATTGTTCCATGCTATTATATTATCCATCTAGGATGTTTTATATGCATTTACATGATATTTTATATGATTTTTGGGACTAACCTACTAACCCGGAGCCCAGCTCCAGTTTCTATTTTTTCCTTCTTTTTGAGTTTTGTAGAAAAGGAAAACCAAACGGAGTCCAATTGACCTGAAATTTCACGGAGATTGTTTTTGGACCAGAAGAAGCCCACGGAGCACCGGAGATGGGCCAGAAGAGTCCCGAGGACCCA
The DNA here is from genome assembly GCF_018294505.1 of Triticum aestivum. Lineage (NCBI taxonomy): Eukaryota > Viridiplantae > Streptophyta > Magnoliopsida > Poales > Poaceae > Triticum > Triticum aestivum. Next base: position 374,286,810 of record NC_057796.1, on the reverse strand, counting down.
CGAGGGTGGGGGGCGCGCCCTACCCCCTGGGCGTGCCCCCTACCTCGTGGCCGCCTCGGAGACCCCCCTGACTTGTTCCCGATGCCAAAACCTCTTATATATACAGAAACCCCCAGAACATAACCTAGATCGGGAGTTCCACCGCTGCAAGCCTCTGTAGCCACCAAAAAACAATCGGGACCCTGTTCCGGCGCCTTGCCGGAGGGGGGGATCCCTCACCGGTGGCCATCTTCATCATCCCGGCGCTCTCCATGACGAGGAGGGAGTAGTTCACCCTCGGGGCTGAGGGTATGTACCAGTAGGTATGTGTTTGATCTCTCTCTCTCTCTCTCTCGTGTTGTTGATTCGGCACAATCTTGATGTAGCGCGAGCTTTGCTATTATAGTTGGATCTTATGATGTTTCTCCCCCTCTACTCTCTTGTAATGGATTGAGTTTTCCCTTCAAAGTTATCTTATCAGGTTGAGTCTTGAAGGATTTGAGAACACTTGATGTATGTCTTGCATGTGCTTAGCTATGGTGACAATGGGATATTCACGTGATCTACTTGATGTATGTTTTGGTGATCAACTTGCGAGTTCCGTAACCTGGTGAACTTATGCATAGGGGTTGGCACACGTTTTCGTCTTGACTCTCTGGTAGAACCTTTGGGGTAGTCTTTGAAGTTCTTTGTGTTGGTTGAATAGATGAATTTGACATTGTGTGATGCATATCGTATAATCATACCCACGGATCCTTGAGGTGACATTGGAGTATCTAGGTGACATTAGGGTTTTGGTTGATTTGTATCTTAAGTTGTTATTCTAATATGAACTCTATGATAGATCGAACGGAAAGAATAGCTTCGTGTTATTTTACTATGGACTCTTGAATAGATTGATCAGAAAGAATAACTTTGAGGTGGTTTCATACCCTACAATAATCTCTTCGTTTGTTCTCTGCTATTAGTGACTTTTGAGTGACTCTTTGTTGCATGTTGAGGGATAGTTATATGATCCACTTATGTTATTATTGTTGAGAGAACTTGCACTAGTGAAATTATGAACCCTAGGCCTTGTTTCCTAGCATTGCAATATCGTTTACGCTCACTTTTATCGCTTGCTACATTGCTGTTTTTATATTTTCAGATTACAAATACTCATATCTATCATCCATATTGCACTTGTATCACCCACTAGTACAAAACAGGGCTTTCGTCACAGGGCAATATTCACATTAGTCCTGGTTCAGTCACGAACCGGGACTAATGTGAGCATTGGTCCCGGTTCGTGTGGCTAAGGCATTAGTCCCGGTTCACCTGGGCCCTTTAGTCCCGGTTGGTGCCACGAACCGAGACTAAAGGGTGCGATGACCATTAGTTCCGGTTGGTGGCACCAACCGGGACTAAAAGTTAGACCTTTAGTCCCGGTTGGTGCCACCAACCGGTACTAATGGGCTTTGAGGCATTAGTACCGGTTCATGGCATGAACCGGTACTAAAGGTCCCATTTTCAAACTCTAACACCCCCCCCCCCCGTGGACCGCCTTTTCAGTTTTAGAAAAAACAAAAGAAAATGATGGAAATATCAAAAAAAATTAAAATAAAATAAGTTTCCCATGTGATATGTGGTCTAGTTGTTGGGAAAATTTACAAATATGAATTTCGACTTTATTTGCAAAATCTCTCTGGAATTTGTAAAATGGGCATAACTTTTGCATACGAACTCGGATTAAAAAGTTTTTTATATGAAAAATCATCTACTCGAAAAGTTACATCCGATTTTAACCGGGGGAACCCCGTTAAACATTTTCAAAATCCTCAAAAACCTCACAGAAAAAAGTTACGGGGCTTTTAAGATCTGGAGAGGCAAAAAAATTCAAAAAATTTCAAACTTACTAGTGGGAAACTTACTAGTAACAGAAAAAAATATAGTGTCAAATTTATATTTGGAAAAAATGTGGTCAAATCTGGTCAAACTATGGTCAAACTATGGTCAAACAATGGTCAAACTAATTATTCTAGAATATTAGTGTTACTAAATAATTATTTCAGTTTTTTTGAATTTTGGTCAAATCTGGTCAAACTATGGTCAAACAGTGGTCAAACAATGGTCAAACTAATTATTCCAGAAATATTAGTGTTACTAAATAATTATTGTTTTTTAAAACAATAGTTTCAAACTCAAACAGTGAAATGTGTCACTTCATGCTCAAGCTAAATTCCTGAGGGTTAATAGGATTGACATCTTACTATTGTCAGGAAAACAACAAGTGCAGACTTGGAAACGAGGGAGAATAGAACCCGGAAGTTAAGCGTGCTCAGGCTGGAGTAGTGAGAGGATGGGAGACCGTCCGGGAAGTTAGATGATTTGGAATGATGAGGGGTGATTAGAGATTAGAGGATAAATTGAGCAGTGATGAGGGGTGGTGATTAGAGATTAGAGGTTACAATAATTCAGAAATTTGAAAATCAAAAAAAATTTCAAAAAAAAAATTTCAAAATTTTTTTTTAAAAAAAATTTCAAAAAAAAATCATAAAATTGTTACCAACCGGGACTAAAGGTGGAGCTCCACGTGGCCGCGGCCTTTAGTCCCGGTTCGTGTAAGAACCGGGAGGCATTAGTAATGACCCTTTAGTCCCGGTTCAAAAACCGGGACTAAAGGCCCTTACCAACCGGGCCAAAAGCCCCTTTTTCTACTAGTGATCATCTCTTCGCCGAACTAGTGCACCTATACAATTTACCATTGTATTGGGTGTGTTGTGGACACAAGAGACTCTTTGTTATTTGGTTGCAGGGTTGTTTGAGAGAGACCATCTTCAACCTACGCCTCCCACGGATTGATAAACCTTAGGTCATCCACTTGAGGGAAATTTGCTACTGTCCTACAAACCTTTGCACTTGGAGGCCCAACAACGTCTACAAGAAGAAGGTTGTGTAGTAGACATCAACCACAAAAGGTCCTTCCCAAGGTGGGGATAATTTATGCATATCAGTTTGATCCTGGATAAGCCGGAGCACCAAGTCGCCTTCTTGAAAGGTTCTGGTTTTGACCCGGGGCTGTGATAACGATGTAGATCTTGTTGATAAATTGCTGAACGAGCCGCCGCGAGGTCACGCTCCTCATCCAACAGGTCAAGTGCATCCTGACGTGCTATTTCATTATTAGCTTCAAGATAAGCCGTCACACGGGGTGAATCGTGACGGATGTCACTAGGGAGAACCACTTCTACTCCATAAACCATGGAGAAAGGTGTGTAACCCGTAGATCTGTTGGGGGTTGTATTGATGCTCCACAACACTCCTCCACCCACCAATCTGATGTTCTTTGCAAAGGAACCATAAGCCGGGGCTTGATGCCTCGCAGAATTTCTTGATTAGCTCGTTCCGCTTGACCATTGGACTGGGGTGGAGCCACGGAGGAAACATCAAGTTGAATATGCTCTCGTTGACAAAATTCCTTCATAGCACCCTTAGACAGATTAGTACCATTATCCGTTATAATGCTGTGTGGAAAGCCAAAACGGAAGATCACCTTCTTGATGAATTGAATCACTGTTGCTGCATCACACTTGCTAACCGGCTCTGCTTCAACCCACTTAGTAAACTTGTCAACCGCCACCAAAAGGTGGGTCTTCTTATCTTTGGACCTCTTGAAAGGCCCAACCATATCAAGCCCCCAGGTCGCAAACGACCAAGTAATTGGAATCATCCTCAACTCTTGAGCCGGGACATGAGCTCGTCGTGAAAACTTCTGACAACCGTCACATTTGCTAACCAAATCCTCAGCATCAACATGAGCCGTCAACCAATAAAACCCATGACAAAAAGCCTTGGCTACAAGACATTTAGAGCCGACATGATGACCACAATCTCCTTCGTGAATCTCTCGCAGAATCTCACAGCCTTCTTCAAGAGAGACGCAACGTTGAAACGCCCATGTGACACTGCGATGGTGCAACTCCCCATTGAGAATCGTCATTGAATTAGACCGGCCGGGTGGCTAAGTGGGCCATTGCGCTGGCTCCTTGCACGATCTTCTACCAGCCCCGCACCGCCATCAAGTCCCAAGCATTGGTCGACTTCCTTGTCGACTGGGCCGAGACCCAGTACCTACCGCCGGCTCCCGACTCCACTCATTGGCGGATGCACTTTGATGGATCCAAGATGCGCACCGGCTTGGGAGCCGGCATCGTCCTCACCTCTCCCAAGGGCGACAAACTCAGATACACATTGCAAATCCATTTTGCCGCCTCCAACAATGTGGCCGAGTACGAGGCGCTCATACACGGGCTGGCTAGCCAAAGAGCTCGGCATACGCTGGATCCTGTGCTATGGCGACTCGGATCTGGTAGTCCAACAATCATCCGGCGACTGGGACGCCAAGGAAGCAAACATGGCGAGCTACCGATTCCTCGTCCAGCAAATCAGCGGATACTTTGAAGGGTGCGAGTTCCTCCACGTGCCACGGGCCGACAACGACCAAGCAGATGCCCTGGCACGGATGGGTTCCACCCGACAAGCTATACCAGCCGGCGTCTCTCTTCAACGCCTCCTCAAACCATCTGTCAAGCCGTCTCCAGAATCAGACTCCATCTTCGTACCGCCTGCCCCTGATGCAGTCGGATCCGACTTGGGGAACCCAGCAGGCGGCTTGGGGACTTCGACAGGCGGCCCGAGGACTTCCGTAGTCGCACCCGGCTCGGGGACTTCAGAACCCGGCCCGGGGACTGCAGCAGTCGGCCCGGGGACTGCAGCGACACAACAGGCGGTGGCCGACTCCAACTCTTCAGCACCCAACCCACCCACCCTGGTCGCAGTAGCCGTATTGGCGATAGAAGAAGTCGCAGCTCCATCATGGGCCCAACCCATCCTCAACTTCCTAGTAAACAGAGAGCTGCCGACTGATGAGATCTCGGCAAGACAAATTCAACGCCGAGCCGGAGCATACACAATAATAAACAGAGAACTTGTTAAGCGTAGCGTCACTGGAGTCTTCCAGCTCTGCGTCGAGCCAGAGAAGGGCATAGCAATCCTCAAGGACATCCACCAAGGCGAATGCGGCCACACGCGGCCTCAAGGTCACTTGTCGCCAAAGCTTTCCGCCATGGTTTCTTCTGGCCGACTGCTTTGGAGGACGCCAAGGAATTAGTCAAACACTGCAAAGGGTGCCAAGTCTTCAGCTCCAAGCAACACCTGCCGACTTCTGCACTCAAGACCATCCCCCTCACCTGGCCCTTTGCCATCTGGGGGCTGGACATGGTGGGCCCATTCAAGACGGTGCGCGGCGGCATGACACATCTGCTTGTCACCATAGACAAATTCACCAAGTGGATTGAAGCGAAGCCAATCAAGAAGCTGAATGGGCCGACTGCCGTGACATTCCTCGCAGACATCACCACCCGGTATGGTATACCACACAGCATCATCACCGACAATGGCACGAATTTTGCCAAGGGAGCACTGGCACGTTTCTGCGTGACACAGGGCATCCGACTAGACTTAGCATCCGTTGCCCACCCGCAGTCAAACGGCCAAGTCGAGCGAGCAAACGGCCTCATCCTCTCCGGCATCAAGCCCCGACTGGTCGTACCACTGGAGCGTTCGGCCGACTGCTGGCTCGATGAGCTGCCGGCTGTCCTCTGGAGTCTGCGTACTACCCCGAACAAGTCAACCGGCTTCACCCCTTTCTTCCTTGTATATGGTGCCGAGGCAGTCATCCCAACTAACATCGAGTTCGACTCGCCTCGAGTCACCATGTACGCGGAGGCGGAGGCCAAGGAAGCGCGAGAAGACGGTGTTGACCTGCTGGAAGAGGGCCGGCTGTTAGCACTCAGCCGGTCCGCCATCTACCAGCAGGGTTTGCGCCGTTACCACAACCGGAAGGTCAAGCCAAGATCCTTCCAAGAAGGCGATCTTGTGCTCCGGCTGATCCAGCGAACAGCCGACCAGCACAAGCTCTCGGCCCCTTGGGAAGGCCCCTTCGTCGTCAGCAAGGCCCTAGGCAATGACTCCTACTACCTGATCGACGCACAGAAGCCGAAGGCACGCAAGAGAGATGATTCCGGCAAGGAGTCGGAACGACCATGGAACGCCAATCTCCTCAGAAGATTTTACAGTTGAAAGCAGTATGTACCACACTACCGTTTGTATTAAGTACAAGACAATGGGCCCCCCGAGGTGTACTCGGGGACTACCCTCTTTTATCTATGTATGACGAGTATCATACCTATGAATGTATTGTTACATTTGATTTTCTGTCCGGCACCGGGTTCGACCAGTCGGCCCGGGGACTTGCCGCCTTGAGTTATATTAAAGTTCTACCTGTAGTCAGACAAGTAGTGTGCCAGCACCCGAGCCCTCTCTTGTTGAAAGTCGTAGCTTGAAGAACCGACTGACCGACTGGCAAGAGCCAAAGCCAGGAAAGGATGCCCACACGAAAAACGGCGCACCACCACGCCTACCGGCAGTCAGAACAGCCGGCTGGCCGGCTTCCCATTCACTTTGCTACAATCCAAGAAAGCTAGAGTACTTGCCCTCCCAACCGGCCAAGCACTTCTCCAGCCACAGACTGTAGAGCAGCTGTCCGGCTGGGAAGGCGGCAACCAAGGGAGGGCGGCAAAGGAAACAACCAAAGGATGAAAAGCAAGCACAATGGGAAGCCAAACACATGCATGATTATATCTACACAAAAGGCCTTCAACAGGCCGGCAGTCAACATAGTTTGAAATACACCCCAAGTGGGTGGAACTGCGCAAACTTAACAAAATATTGTTCATAAAGCAATAGACAGGAAAGCAAAGGCGGCAGATCAGGCCAAGGGCGCAGCAGGCGAGCCGGGCTGGTCGGTGGAGACGGCAGTGCCGGCTGGAGGAGTGGCTGGCTGGCGAGTCTCGGCTTGATCATCAACGGCTGCAGGCGGCGCGCTCGCACGCGCCTTGTTGCTGCAGGCGCGATCAAGTTGAGGTTGAGCGGTCGCTCCACCGTCTGGCACGGCGTCTTCACCATCCTCCTCCTCCTCCTCCTCGCCCTCGTCGCTGGAGTCGATCTCCTCCGCCGAGTCCTCACCATCCGCCGGGTTCAGCCCGAACAACTCCTCCGGCTGAGCAACGCCATTATCATCCACCTCAGTAGCAAAGGCGCTGGTGTCGGTGTAGTCGGTGATCGCCGAGGCACGCTGGATGATAGCCGGCCGCGCCGGCTCCAGCTCCGTGTCGGCCTCCTGCTGCTAGGTGGCCAGCTGGTCCAAGCTCAGCTCAGGGTACCAGGCTTTGACGAACTCCAGCGCCCGCCTGGCGCCTGACTGAGCTGCAGAAGCCTTCCAGGCCTCGAAGCGGCCAACCGCTACCTCAAGCCAGTCGGTAGTCCGACTGGGGGTACGGGGAATCACCTCGCCGGGCGAGAGAGCGGCCAACACTTGCGCCCCAACACGCTGAAGCCGGCGGAGCATGCGGTGAGCCGGCTGGAGGCGGGCTTGGATCGCCAGGAGCTGTTCCTCAAGCGACTGGCGAGTGTTCGGCGCGATCTCAGCGCCAGCCTGCCTTTGCGCCTCGCGGTGGGCTACGATGACCTGGTTGGCGGCAGTAGAGTAACCAGGGAAGTACTCTGCACAAGCAAGAAAGGAAGAGAAAAATACAAAGTTAGAGAATGAACCAAATGGTAAGCGGCAAGCAAGGAACAAAGAAGAAGGCGACTTACCGTCAACCAAGTCTTCGATCTAGCCGTAGCTGTTGATCAACGACTGCCTCGCCTCAGCCCAGCTCGCCGCCTCGGTCTCGTACTCGGCTTGGAGGGCGGCCTCGCTGTCCTGCACCGCCTTCAGGGCTGCCTTGTGGCTCTCCTCCTGGTCGGCCAGCTTCTTGACCAGGCGGTCACGCTCCTGAGCCAAGGCGTCGAACTCGGCTTCCTTAGCGCGAAGGGCGGCCTGGGTCCCACCCAGCTGCTCCCTCAGTTTGGCGTTGGCCGCTGCAGATACGACAAAGAAGAAAAAAGCAATAAGAAAGAAGTCGCCAGGAAAGATCCGGCCTGACTGCTCAGCAGTCGGCCCGAATCTCGGGGACTACACCCAGTGGGTGCGCTGATGCGCCCCCACGTGAGATAAAAAAGGAAGCACTTACCCCGGCTCTTCGTTAAATCAGCGGTCTTCTGGGTCAGCTCCCGAGCCTAGGAGTTGAAGGCAGCCGCACGGAGGTTGTGGTAGTCCTGCAAGTCGGACAGAGAAGCGAATAAGAACAAGATAGCAAACAAAGTCTACCAAGAAGTTCCAAGCCGCCTGCTCAGCAGCCGACTCGGAACTCAGGGATTACACCCAATGGGTGCGCTGACGCGCCCCCACGGAAGAAAGCAAGATCAAGATACAAAAAACGGGAAGACTCACCCGAATGGCCGCCCGTGTCGCGAGGAACTCTTCATTGTACTGCCTCAGCACGGCGGCCTAGGACTGAAGCCGGGTCCGGACTTCCTGCGCCGCCACGTTCACCACGGCCGTCCCACCACCTGGCATCCACCCCGAGCTGGCGCTGGCCGTCTCCAGATCCTGGGCCGACGAGCTGGTGCCAACAGCCTTCTGCGGGTCTGGCGCTGAAGTTGTCTTCCCCGCGCGCTGGCGCGATGGCGACCGGACCGCCAGGTCCGTCCTCGCAGCCGGCTCGCCTCCAGCCCGTTGCACGGGTGGCGCGTTGGGCCGGCTGCCTTGGGCCGCTTCAGTCGGCGATGGCGGTGCCGCCTCCCTCTCCTGGACGACGACGTCGTCCTCCTCCCTCTCCATCCCCGGCAGGTTGCCACCGGCTTCCTCCGGTGTGGGCACCGGGACCTCGGGCGCCACGGCGCACAGAGGGGTGACGAGCAAGGCTCCCGCCGCTGCCGTTGCGGCTGCAGCCTCCGCCCGAGCCTTGGCCGCTGTGTCGGCTTGTGCTTTCGCCAACTCCTCCGCCACCTCCTGCGCCGCCTTGGCGGCGGCCGCCTTCAGCTCCTCCGCCTCCCGCGCCTCCCACGCGTTCCTCTCCGTCGCCGCTTGAAGCTCGGCACGGGGGTCCACGCGGCGGGTGCTCCCGGACCCTCCGGGCGATCCAACCACGGAGGCGGCAGCAACCCGCTCAAGAGAGAGCGGAGCCCTGTTTGATAAGAGAAGACAAAGATTCAGAAATCGACAAGAAAAGATGAAGGAATACGCGAGAGAATCAACACTTACGCTGAAACTTTTTGCGGCTGCTTCACCACCTTGCGGAAGCGGGCCGCCTTCACGGCCGCCTCTTCCCGCCTGGTCGCCGCCGCCCCGCCCTTGGGCTTCTTCGGTCGACTGCCGATCAAGCCCAACGTGGCCCGGCGCTTCTGCGCGCCGCCTCGGGCAGCCGGCGCAGCAGATGAGCCCGCGCCTTGATCAGACGCCGGCTGGCGGCGCGGGACGATTTCCGCCTCGTCGTCATCTGGCCAGTCGTCGAAGCTGGCTCCAAGCCCGGAGCCGCCTGCTTCGCCGCCTCCCGCCTCGGTGTTGTCATCCATGGCGGCCGCCCCCAAGTCGGGGTCGTCCAAGTCGTGCGCCGCCCGGTCGGGGAGAAATTGGCGATCCACCCCCGCTGACCCGGCCGCCGGTCGAAGGAGAGGATTCTGCCAAGACGAGCCGACTGGTCAGAGTCGGCCAAGAAAAACTTGGTGACAAAACTGAAGAAGAGAAGATATAGAAAGCATACCATAGGCGGAGGATTGGCACGGGAGTATGGCTCCTTGCCAAACTGCCAGTCCTCGGAGAGCTTGCAGTTAGCGAGATAATTCACCATGTGAGCTACCTCGTCATGAGGCATCTCTTTGGTGCACATCCGACTCGGGTCGTGTTGCCGCTCATTTGACAGATCAAATGAGGGCGGCTTTGAAGCGGGAGCACTCGGCGCACCACGAAGGCGGCCAGCAGGTCGGACCCAGTCAGGTCCTCTGACTGGATCATTACCCGGAGTCGGGCAGCGGCGGCGGCTCCAGCCTCCGTCAGCGTCCTGGCCCGATAGGACCACTGGGGCCGCCTCCCAACCGGCGGGCCGACTACGTAAGCCGGCAAGTTGACATAGTCGCCTTGCGGGGCGACGTTCTTCACGTAGAAGTACGATTTCTGCCAGAGCTTCACCGACTGGATCAGCGTGATGACAGGGAAGGGGTTGTCGGCTCTCGACCTCCGCATCGCGATGAAGGCGCCACTCTGAGCCGGCACGCCCTGCATCCGGGTGCCGAGCTTGGATTGGAAGAATTCCCCCCAGAGCTCGAGGGTGGGAAGAACGCCAAGAAAGCCCTCGCACAGAGTGACGAAAGCAGACAGCAGCACCACCGTGTTTGGAGTGAGGTGGTGCGGCTGGAGCTGGTAGAATTCAAGGAAGGAGCGAAAGAAGGCGCTAGCCGGCAGGCCAAGGCCGCGCCAGAAATGCGAGCAGAAGAGTACCCGCTCGCCTTCCTCCGGCGCCGGCGTGATCTCCTTCTCCGGCGCGAGACGGACCTGCACCTGGTCCTTGCCGGGCAACCGCCGCGTCTTGCAGAGGAAGTCGATGTGGTCCGCATGGACGTTGGAGCCGTCCCAGTCTCTGCCGTGCTGCATGACGGCAAGAAGCTGACGAGAAAGGGTGCGGCGGCGGTGAAACCACGACCCCGCGACGGCGAAGCTGCGGGGTAGTGTGAAGATTAGTGGGACGGCGCGGCGGCGAGAGGCTGCTGCGATGAAGAGAAGGAAGAAGAAGATGGCGGAGCGAGGGTGAGCGTGCGAGCGTCTGCCGCTCCCCCTCCTCCCCCTACTTATAGCCTCGTGCGGCGAAGCCGAGGAGGCGAGGCGTGGGGGGAACGTGGGATTAACCGTGCCCACTCCCCCACGTCCCGCGATTATAGTGCCCTAACGACGTGCAGAAACTGCCGTCGGAAGGCGAGCGGCCCGCTTTGAGCCACAGAAAATCCGCACCTGGGCCGAGGCACGGGAGTGGTGGGCCCCGGCCTGCGGCGGCGTCCCGTCGCGCGCGTGGGCTGGCCGGCTTTTTTCAGCCGGAGGGTACCACGTGGCGCGCGGGCGGCCAGCGGCCGGGCCCGCAACCCGGCGTGTGCACCAGCTGGCTCCCGCCTTTAGACTTCAAAAAACCTCGCCAAGACGGCGCACCCAACCGAAGCCGGCTCCTAGCTGCTGGCTCTTCAAGATAGGAAGCTGACCGAGCTTCTCGTCCTCCTCTCAGCATCGAAGCACAACCAGCTTCGAGGACTACTGTCGGAGTAAATGGCCACGGGTAGCCTAACCGACTCCCCCCGGCTCTCTGAAAAATTATCAGGCTGATCGAGCTTTCAAGCATCCCAAGCGCATGGCCGACTCCAGGAAGCCGTCCCCGAGAGGACCGACTCCCAGAAGCTGGCCACGAAGAAGGCCGACTCCCAGAAGCCGGCCAAGCCAGACCCTCAGGGGCTGCACCCACATAACGGTGATGAGAAGGGACGTGGCTACAGTACAGCCTGCCACCCCCCGAATCCCGGAGCACGCGTGGCCACAGTGCGCCGTACGGGTCGGCCATCCCCCGTCCGGCGTGGCACTGTTGCCATGTTGACCATGACACCACCCACGACAGGCGCCAGTACGGCCCGCGGGCGGCGGGCCCCTTCAGCCAGAGAGACGCTCGAAGGCGGCCAAGCCTCCCCCAGTCGGCCTGGGGCGTAGCCGGCTCCTAATAGCCGGCTACCTCCCTCCCTCGAAGTATGTGCATCATTAAGGAGACAAGACGAGGTAAGGCTACAGTGAGAGCCCGCAAGGCGGCAGCACTGTGGCCATGCTTACCTCGACAAAGCCCTCGTCATCAGAGGCGAGGCTACAGTAACCAGCCACCGACAAGACCCCCAAGCGGTAGGGCCGGTTTGTCGGCCAAGAGGCCAGCAGCCGGCGGGACCCAGCGGCGGCAGAGAAGCCGGCGAACACAGACACTGACGGCTGGGACCCACGCCCAGCCGGATTACCATTGTATCCCTGGGGGTAGGCCTATATAAACCCCCCAGGGCACCCATGCAAAGGGTTGATCACTTAGAGTTTTAGACACCACGTAGAGAGAAAAGGAGAGCTAGCCTTGCCCTTCTTCTTCCTCTAGCCAAACAGCTCAAGGAGCCTCTTGTAGCTACTTGTATTGGTCTAGTGATCATGCGGAGACCCCGCAGAGCAGGATTAGGGGTGTTATCTCCACGGAGATCCCCGAACTTGGGTAAGATTCGCCGGCGTGCATGTCTTCGCCTTATCCCGTTTCGAGGCACCAGCGATGTCTTACTGGCTCCCACAATGATAAGCCACCCATTGGCATATGTCGCACCTACCACCCGACAAAACCCATCTAGTTTTGTCGCGCTTCTTGTACATCTCCGTACAGAAGTATCCACTAAAGGAGCTACGATCTTCCTTCTTCTTATCTGTTTCTTGTCATTGACCTGCACAGAAGAAAAAACCGCAGAAGAGGAGGAGTTCTCCTCCAGGCTGCCAGACACAACATCTTCAGGGTGCATCTCTCCAGACCCATCAAAATCAGACACTACATTATCATTAGCACTGAGAACCTCGTCAGATGAACTTCCAAAAAGAGCTCTGGCAACTGGGCGTTTAGCCACAATCGGCTTCCTTATAACAAGGCTACTGGGCAAGCTTGACACCAAAGAAGACATCCTCTGTGAATCATCAAAGGCAATGGTCCATGTGCGCTTGGAGTATGTCACTGTCCCAAGTGGCTTGAAGAAGATAGGTCTAGGCACCTCCTTGACAGCAAATTCAGGTAGCAGATTTTCAAATGATCTCTTCTAGATCATCTCTGGAGGAAGCGGTGGCCCAGCCACAATCCTTGCCATGCCAATGAATATCTGATGTTTCTGAATGACAGGAGGTTGATATGGAACAATTGCCAAAGGATTTTCCTCAACAGCCCGGTGCACATTGTCCTATAACTGCTGCTCCGGCTGCAACTGATTTTGCTCCTCAAACTGAATCTCCGCATGTTGTTCCACTGACCCAGAGCCCTCCGGCTGATCAATGACAATAGAGACCTGGTCCTGCGCTGGCACCACAGGTTGTGGCGGCTGCTTAAGCTCATCCTCATTATCCCCCCAGTTTGCATTTCCCCATCCAGCATCACCATTGTTATTTTCCTGAGGCAATGGAGGTGCTATAGGCGCATCGTTCCACCCCAGCATCGGGTAGAGCGGAAGAACAAACATCAAATTATCTTGCAGCAGATTTCCAAGCAATGGGTGCGGATTTCCATCCAGCGGCATTGGATCTTCATCATTTGGCATCTGATCAGGGAAGTCAGCGCCCAACACATAGCAAGCAGCAGTCCACGAAACCTGAGCTCCTCCCCATTCTGCATAGTCACCAAAGACCACATCACGTGGCACCAATGGCGTGTCAGGGAAACTTGCCTCCACTAGAGTCCGAACCAAATATGGATCTTCACTATCCCACGACTGAAATTTCCCAAAGGTGCCAACCGCCTATGATTTGAACTCCGTATTGCGATAATCAAGAGGAATACCAATGAACATAAGCCAACCCTTTTGGAACCCATGAATCCCCTTAAAATTCTCTCCCTCATCATGTTTCATAAATCTAACAAAACGATCATTACCCAGAGGAAATGGGGCATGCTAAATCAACGTATATCTGACAGATGGATCCCTGACTTGGACTAACCCTACCCCATGAAACCAAGGCTGAGCGGAGCGAACCAGAGTACCTCTGTTCGGAAGGAACTGAACAATCTCTTCCCTGACCGGCCCAAGCGGTCCCTCCGGAGCAGTCATAACCTCGACGACCATGTAATCCTCATGGCGGCGAGGAGGATGAGCCACAGGCATGATGAAGGTGCGAGGAAGCCGCCTGTCTCCACCATCGATGATGTGATGGCCTGCCAAAACGAAACGCTATGGATCAAGCTCATAGTTCGCCATAACCGGTCGCTTCAGGGAGGGGATGGGGTTTTCGTTGGGAGGAGGAGGGGGGATTGGTGCAATGTGTGCGGCGACGATGTGACTGGGCAAGCTATCCCAATAACTCCGGCACCGTTCCCCTGACCGGCAGGGTTTTCCGAAATACTCGTGCTTTGTTGCAGAGAAATTGGTCTCCAAGCCAATCCATTAGTGAGCGCGAAATCATTACAATCCCTGCTAAAGTGACCCATGCGTGAGAAAGCTGAGTAGACCGCTCGCATTCCACAAGAGGCTGCAAGGTGGCCCCTGAGAGAACAGAGGGTACAAGTTAAAACCCGGTCCACCATGTCATTGACCATGGCATCAAACTGTTGTGCTGCTTCTTGCGTGGTGGGTATTTCCTGTAGAGGGGTTGGTGGGCTTGGGTCAGTAGATGCATCCAACATCTTAGAAACTGGGGTATTCTGCGACGAGGCAGGCCCATTAACCACAGAACCAGAGATTGGCCCAACAGATAATTCTGGAGACATTGGGCTAGAATGGTGTGCTTCCAAAGATGATGGGCTAGATTCCAAGCTACCATTTTGAACTGGAGAAATTCCCGCTTCTGCAAATTGTGCAGAAAGATTACCAGAAACCACGGGCCGTGGATCCACAGTTACCAGATCAAGTGTGGGTGACGTGGTCGACCGGTGCAACTCCGGCAACGGTTGAACAGTACCAAACACGATAGGTGGCCGAGCCACCATCCAATGCAAGTCAAGGGGGGCGCTTGTCTAATAACAACACTCTCATGAGCAGATAGATCATAACCCCCATCCATAATAGTATCAATGCAATTTTGAGAAGCAGGATATCTATAACCTTTGCAAGAAGAACACTGTTCAAACGTGGCAAAAGACAATTTCTTCCGAACAGTGGTAGCTGACTTAAGAGAAGATCTAACCAGAGGCTTATGCATGGCCAAAAGACCCAAAGAAGATCTACGTTTAGTAGGACTAATCAGAATCCACTCAGCATCACATTCCTTACGCTAGATCTTAAGTTCCCGAACCCAATTAGGCCCTCCATTGCCCCAAAGATTGAAATAACATTTGAACAGATCGCAAGCAAATGAACGCAGATCCATAATAATAAAACCAACTTGCTTGCATGAGACTTGGAAAGAGAAAACCTTGTCTTTGACGTGAAGAACCCGTAGATCGATTGCCGATCCACCAATTGCAGCCTCCAAAGCCGCCGCCACCGAATCCTCCGACAACCGGAACGCATGGCGGCTAAAGGACACAATCAATGTGAAAGCCCTCCTTCGTCCCATTGGATGGATCGTTTGACCAGTGGATCTGAAAACGTCATCAGAAAAAGCCCTACCCTTGGAGAAATCCAAGCCAAGGGTAGATCCACCGGACGAACCCATAGGAGATGGGTATTGCCTTGATCCAGAAGAGACGTCGGAGAGGATGATCGGAAGGGATCCAAAAATTAGTGGAGGATGATGGAGATCGCCGGTGGTGAGGTCAGCGCCGCAGTGGGAGGTGGGAGTGCCATCGCTCACACGTATTTAAGTGATTTTCACCTACTATGTGTTATGATCCGGCAACCCCGAAGAGACAATAATCGGGACCACTCCCAGTGATGATCGTAGTTTGAGAAGTTCATGTATTCACTAAGTGTTAATACTTTGGTCCGGTACTCTATTAAAAGGATCCCTTAATATCCCTTAGTTTCCAATAGGACCCCGCTGCCACGGGAGGGTAGGAAAAAAGATGTCGTGCAAGTTCTTTTCCATAAGCACGTATGACTATATTCGGAATACATGCCTACATTACATTGACGAACTGGAGCTAGTTCTGTGTCACCCTATGTTATAACTGTTGCATGAGGAATCGCATCCGACATAATTATCCATCACTGATCCAATGCCTACGAGCTTTTCACATATTGATCTTCGCTTCGTTACTTTACCGTTGCCACTGTTACAATTACTACAAAACTGCTACTCTTACTTTTGCCACTGTTACTGCTACTTCCATACTACTTTGCTACTAAATACTTTGCTGCAGATATTAAGTTTTCCAGGTGTGGTTGAATTGACAACTCAACTGCTAATACTTGAGAATATTCTTTGGCTCCCCTTGTGTTGAATCAATAACTTTGGGTTGAATACTCTACCCTCGAAAACTGTTGCAATCCCCTATACTTGTGGGTTATCAAGACTATTTTCTGGCGCTGTTGCCGGGGAGGATAGCTCTATTCTTTGAGTCACTTGGGATTTATATCTGCTGATCAGTGTGAGGAACTTGAAAGACGAAAAAACCAAGATTTATCACTCAACTACGAGGGGAGGTAAGGAACTGCCATCTAGCTTTGCACTTGATTCACCTTC
This sequence comes from Triticum aestivum, assembly GCF_018294505.1. NCBI lineage: Eukaryota > Viridiplantae > Streptophyta > Magnoliopsida > Poales > Poaceae > Triticum > Triticum aestivum. The sequence continues at coordinate 374,270,540 of NC_057796.1, read as the reverse complement.
TGTTATGAGTAAATTTGCGACACCTACACCTGCTATTGATTCTGATAGGTCGCATGTTATTGATGATGCCACTTCTGCTATGCATGATACTTATGATGAAACTATTTCAATGCTTGATAATATTGTGCCATTAGGTGAATTTCTTGATGAACAACTTGCTAGGGTTAGAGAGAATGAAACTATTGAAACTGATAATATAGATGAAAGTGATGATGAAGATTCTCCCCTAGATATGAATTGCCTGTTATGCCTGAGGGTTATGTTATGGATGAAGAAACTGCTAGAGATTTTCTCTGTCGATCCTGAGATAATTACTTTGGTTGAATCTGATCCTTTTTATGGCTATGAAACTGAAACTGTTGTGGCACATCTTACTAAATTAAATGATATAGCCACCCTATTCACTCATGAGGAAAAAATTCGTTACTACTATATCCTCAAGTTATTGCCGTTTTCATTAAAGGGTGATGCTAAAACATGGTTTTTTTCTCTTGATCCTGGTTGTGTGCGTAGTCCCCAGGATATGATTTATTATTTCTCTGCTAAATATTTCCCCGCTCATAAGAAACTAGTTGCTTTAAGGGAAATATATAATTTTGTGCAAATTGAAGAAGAGAGTCTCCCACAAGCTTGGGGGAGGCTTCTCCAATTACTTAATGCTTTGCCTGATCATCCTCTCAAGAAAAATGAAATACTTGATATCTTTTATAATGGACTAACTGATGCCTCCAGAGACCACCTGGATAGTTGTGCTGGCTGTGTTTTCAGGGAAAGAACTGTTGATCAAGCTGAATTGCTATTGAATAATATGTTGACTAATGAGAATAATTGGCGCTTCCTGAACCAATTCCTAAGCCAACTCCGAAGAAAAGGGGTATTCTATTTCTCAGTCCTGAAGATATGCATGAGGCAAAGAAATCTATGAAAGAAAAGGGTATTAAAGCTGAAGATGTTAAGAATTTACCACCTATTGAAGAAATACATGGTCTTGATAACCCAACACAGGTAGTAAGGGTAAATTCTCTCTATAGATATGATAAAGCTGAAATCCCGTCTACTAAGTTTGCTAGCCAATGCTTGGATGAGTTTGATGACTTTATGGTTAAACAAGAAAACTTCAATGCTTATGTTGGTAGACAATTGAAACGCAATGCTTAACTGAACACTTGAGTGATTATATGTCTAGAGTTAAGGGTGAACTTAAACTTATTAGTAAACATGCTTCTATGATCACCACTCAAGTAGAACAAGTGCTTAAAGCTCAAAATGATTTGCTCAATGAATTAAATAACAAGAAAAATGATAATGTTGTTAGAGTTATGACTAGAGGGGGTAAAATGACTCAGGAACCTTTGTATCCTAAGGGCCACCCTAAGAGAGTTGAGCAAGATTCTCAGAGAACTAATGTTGATGCACCTAGTCCTTCTAAAAAGAAGAAAAAGAAAAATGATAGGACTTTGCATTTTCTAGTGAACCTATTGTTGACATAACTGAGAATCCCAATGATATTTCTATTTCTGATGCTGAAACACAATCTGGTGATGAACATGAACCTAGTGATAATGTTAATGATGATGTTCATGATGATGCTCAACCTAGCAATAACAATGATGTAGAGATTGAACCTGCAGTTGATCTTGATAACCCACAATCAAAGAATCAACCTTGTGATGAGAGACTTTGTTGCTAGGAAGCATGGTAAAGAAAGAGAACCATGGGTTCAGAAACCCATGCCTTTTCCTCCTAAACCATCCAAGAAAAAGGATGATGAGGATTTTGAGCGCTTTGCTGAAATGATTAGACCTATCTTTCTTCATATGCGTTTGACTGATATGCTTAAAATGAATCTGTATGCTAAGTACATGAAAGATATTGTTACAAATAAAAGAAAGATACCAGAAGCTGAAATTTCCACCATGCTTGCTAATTATAGTTTTAAAGGTGGAATACCAAAGAAACTAGGAGATCCAGGAGTACCAACTATACCATGCTCCATTAAAAGAAACTATGTTAAAACTGCTTTATGTGATCTTGGAGCCGGTGTTAGTGTTATGCCTCTCTCTTTATATCGTAGACTTGATTTGAATAAGTTGACACCTACTGAAATATCTTTGCAAATGGCCGATAAATCAACTGCTATACCTGTTAGTATTTGTGAGTATGTGCCTGTTGTGGTTGCAAACGTTACTATTTTAACGGACTTTGTTATTCTTGATATTCCCGAGGACGATAGTATGTCTATTATTCTTGGTAGAACCTTTTTGAATACCGCAGGGGCTGTTATTGATTGCAACAAAGGCAATGTCACTTTTCATGTTAATGGTAATGAGCATACGGTACACTTTCCGAGGAAACAACCTCAAGTCCACAGTATCAATTCTATTGGAAAAACTTCAACAATTACTATTGGAGGTTTTGAATTTCCTCTTCCTACTGTCAAGAAGAAATATGATATTCTTATTATCGGCGGTGTGCATATCCCCGTTGAGGTAACCTAGTGCTATTAGAAAATTCTCCAGTTTCATGTGATTCAGAATGAGTTTGTTAACAAGACTTGATCAACCTTGTTAATGGATTCCTTTTGATGAGCATGAGATGGATGAAGTTAGAAAGCACAACTCTCTGTACCCTCCTCTTACTTTCTGTTATTTAGATTAAATAAAGCAAAAACAATATTTTCTGTCTGTTTTTTGAATTATCCATGCAATAAAAAAATACCTCGAAAATAAAAGTTCTCCAAATGCCCTGAAATTGAAATCTGATTTTTTGTAGAATATTTAAGAATATCTGGCACTGAGAACACATCAGGGGGAGCCACCACCTGGCCACGAGGGTCCAGGGAGCGCCCCCCTGGGCACGCCCTCCTGCCTCGTGGGCCGCACGTGGCCTCCCTCCACTTATTCCAGCACCCACACACTTCGCCTTCCTCCAGAAAAAATCACCACACAACTCAAACTCGTGTTCTAACTCGTTTTGCTGCGATTTTCGATCTCCTTGCTCAAAGCTTCATTCACAAAACTACTTTGGGGGATTGTTCTTCGGTATGTGACTCCTCAAGTGGTCCAATTAGTTTTTGTTCTATTGCTTTATTAATTGCAATTTTTTTCTGCTTAGGTGACCCTGTTCTTGAGCTTGCATGTCAAATTTTTTTTGTCCCAAGTAGTTCTAATGCATGATATAGTCTCTAGGCACTTGTGGGAGTAGTTGCTATCAATTTTGTTGAGTTTGGTTCACTTTTATTTTGAGTTACTAAAAATTTCAGAAATTTTTCAAAGGAAGAAATATGTTTAGGAAAATGTACCAAGGTGGTTCTTCAAGGAAGCAAGCACCAAGGCTCGCGATACGTGAGCCGGACTATGAACTACCAAGAGAAGCTCAAGTGCGGCCTTGTGAATGGCCGTCAGAAGATTTTATGGTCCGAGCAGGCATTAAGGAGGAATTTGACGCGTATGTGCGTAATGCTGAACTCGAGGGCTTCGTGTCAGATAAGTGCCCCCAACATTACTACCTAACTGACTCCTTTGTGAGAATGTTTAAATTTACATCAACTCGCAATTCTCACATGGTCCTGTTTGATCTTTATGATAAATCTTATACCATGGATTTAGAGGATTTTAATACTGCTTGTAAACTCCCACCATGGGGTAATGCTAGTGAACCTCGCAAATATGAATATAAAGACTTTCTTACTAGTATAACGGTGGGGGAATCTAGGGAAATCACGCAAGCTACCATAGGGAGCATTCATTTTCCTGCCATACATTATTTTGCTCTCTTTATAGGTAGATGCATTAACGGTAAGGACGAGGCATGTCACATGTGCGTTCCCGATCTTAGTGTTCTCAAGAGTGCTGTATTAGGAGATAAACAATATAACTTGGGAGCTATTGTTGCACGAAGGTTGCATCATAACAGTATTAGCGGAGATTTGTTTGGTGGGATTTATGCAACCCGTTTAGCTAATTTTCTTGAGGTACCCATTCGTGAAAATGATATGGAGTTGCCTCCTGCTTATCTGGATTTTAATGCTATGGTTCGTCATCAGTTTGTTGAGAGGAATGAACAATCTCTCCAGTACCGACTAATCTTTGACAGACGTCGTGCTGTCCATATTACTCTCCCTGCTCCTACTTTCTTTGACTTTTGGGCAGAAAGGAGATATGTTATAACCAGGGAGGAGGTGAACGAGTACGAGAGGAGGACAGAGACATCTCGCCTCCAAGCTGCAGCTCTTGAGGCAGTAGCTGCTGCATCTCAGTACGACCCCAGTTACAACTTCGGATATCCGCGAGGCCATCCATGGGCATAGACCAACTTAGGCCAAAAGCCTAAGCTTGGGGGAGTACGTATTTCTCACCGACATTACATTCATGTTCACACACTCATTCTAGTTGTCGGTGCTCATACTTTTTCATTGTACTATCCATGCTAGTTTATTTTCTTTTCTAAAGCCTTCTTCTTGTGTGAAAAACCTTAAGAAAAACCAAAAAAATTAGTTGTAGCTTTTGGCTAGTTTACTTTCCATGCCTTTAGTAGTAGTAATTAAAACAAAACTCAAAAAGATTTCTCATTCTTCTTTTGCTTGTTGGGTGCTTTCCCGTGTAAATAGTTTTATTTTATTTCTTTTCTTTGGGGGTCGAGAGGAGAAGACCATGATGAAAATGTGAAGTGGCTCTTATATGCATTATTGTTGATTTAACCAAGAGCCCATATTACCTCGTCTTCTCCATTGAATTCAATGCTTGCAGATTCCAGCTTAGTCCAATGCACGTGCACTATTATTATTATCCACACCGTTCGGTCATGCAAGTGAAAGGCAATAATGACGATATATGATGGACTGATTGAGATGAGAGAAGCTGGTATGAACTTGACCTCTCTTGTTTTTGTAAATATGATTAGTTCATCATTCCTAATTCAGCCTATTATGAATGAAACATGTTTGCAATGACAATTAGAGATTATAGTTGCTTATGCCATGCTTAATTAGCTAGGAGTTTATAATGGTTTACCTTGCATGCCAACATGCTATTAAAATAGTTGTGATGTGGTATGATAGGGTGGTATCCTCCTTTGAACGATTCGAGTGGCTTGACTTGGCACATGTTCACGCATGTAGTTGAAACAAAATCAGCATAGCCTCCACGATATTTCTGTTCATGGTGAATTATATCCTACTCATGCTTGCACTCAGTGTTGATTAATTTTAATGCATGTTCATGACTGTTGTCGCTCTCTAGTTTGTCGCTTGCCAGTCTCTTTCTAGCCTTCGCTTGTACTAAGCGGGAATACTGCTTGTGCATCCACTCCCATAAACCCCAAAGTTATTCCATATGAGTCCACCATACCTTCCTATATGCGGTATCTACCTGCCGTTCCAAGTAAATTTGTATGTGCCAAACTCTAAACCTTCAAATGAAATTCTGTTTTGTATGCTCGAATAGCTCATGTATCAACTAGGGCTGTCTGTATCTTCCATGCTAGGCGGGTTATTCTGAAGAGGAGTGGACTACGCTCCTCATTCATGAGAAAATGGCTGGTCACCGAGATGCCCAGTCCCATGCTTAAAGCAAATCCAAATAATTGCAAACAAAACTCGCCCAAGACTATTCTTAGTTCGAGGCACCCGTTGTTTCGGGCAAGCCATGGATTGATGCTTGTTGGTGGTGGGGGAGTATAAACTTTACCATTCTGCTTGGGAACCGCCTATAATGTGTGTAGCATGGAAGATATCGAGATCTCTCGGTTGTTATGTTGACAATGAAAGTATGCCGCTCAAAATATTATTTATCTGTATTTCAAAAGTCGAGCTCTGGCACCTCTACAAATCCCTGCTTCCCTCTACGAAGGGCCTATCTATTTACTTTTATGCTGAGTCATCATCCTCTTATTAAAACGCACCAGGTGGAGAGCACCACTGTCATTTGCATCCATTACTATTAATTTACATTGAGTATGACTGGATCTCTTTTACCATGAATTACAATGATTAGTTAGTCCTTGATCTTTAGAGGTGCTCTACATTTATGTTTTGCGGTCTCAGAAAGGGCTAGTGAGATACCATCTTATTATATCATATTATGATTGTTTTGAGAAAGTGTTGTCATCCGAGATTTATTATTATTGCTCGCTAGTTGATTATGCCATTGATATGAGTAAACATGAGACCTAAGTGTTATTGTGACTATGGTTAGTTCATAATCTTTGCTGAAAACTTGAATGCTGGCTTTACATATTTACAACAACAAGAGCAAACAGAGTTTGTAAAAGTTTTTCTTTATCACTTTCAGTTTGTCAACTAAATTGCCCGAGGACAAGAAAAGGTTTAAGCTTGGGGGAGTTGATACGTCTCCACCATATCTACTTTTCCAAACACTTTTGCCCTTGTTTTGGACTCTAACTTGCATGATTTGAATGGAACTAACCCGGACTGACGCTGTTTTCAGCAGAATTGCCATGGTGTTATTTATGTGCAGAAATAAAAGTTCTCGCAATGACCTAAAACATCACGGAGAATATTTTTGGAATTTATAAAAAGTACTGGCAAAAGAATCAAGACCAGGGGGCCCACACCCTGTCCACGAGGGTGGGGGGCATGCCTACCCCCTGGGCGCGCCCCCCTGTCTCATGGGCCCCCTGAGGCTCGACCGGCCTCAACTCCAACTCTATATATTCACATTCGGGGAGAAAAAAAATCAGACAGAAGGATTCATCGCGTTTTACGATACGGAGCCGCCTCCGAGCCCTAATCTCTCTCGGGAGGGCTGGTCTGGAGTCCGTTCGGGGCTCCGGAGAGGGGAATCCGTCGCCGTTGTCATCATCAGCCTTCCTCCATCACCGATTTCATGATGCTCACCGCCGTGCGTGAGTAATTCCATCGTAGGCTTGCTAGACGGTGATGGGTTGGATGAGATTTATCATGTAATCGAGTTAGTTTTGTTAGGGTTTGATCCCTAGTATCCATTATGTTCTGAGATTGATGTTGCTATGACTTTGCTATGCTAAATGCTTGTCACTAGGGCCCGAGTGCCATGATTTCAGAGCTAAACCTATTATGTTTTCATGAATATATGTGAGTTCTTGATCCTATCTTGCAAGTCATTAGTCACCTACTATGTGTTATGATCCGGCAACCCCGAAGTGACAATAATCGGGACCACTCCCGGTGATGACCGTAGTTTGAGAAGTTCATGTATTCACTAAGTGTTAATGCTTTGGTCCGGTACTCTATTAAAAGGAGGCCTTAATATCCCTTAGTTTCCAATAGGACCCTGCTGCCACGGGAGGGTAGGACAGAAGTTGTCGTGCAAGTTCTTTTCCATAAGCACGTATGACTATATTCGGAATACATGCCTACATTACATTGATGAACTGGAGCTAGTTCTGTGTCACCCTATGTTATAACTGTTGCATGAGGAATCACATCCGACATAATTATCCATCACTGATCCAATGCCTACAAGCTTTTCACATATTGATCTTCGCTTCGTTACTTTACCGTTGCCACTGTTACAGTTACTACAAAACTACTAGTGTTACTTTTGCCACTGTTACGGCTACTTCCATACTACTTTGCTACTAAATACTTTGCTGCAGATATTAAGTTTTCCAGGTGTGGTTGAATGGACAACTCAATTGCTAATACTTGAGAATATTCTTTGGCTCCCCTTGTGTCGAATCAAGAAATTTGGGTTGAATACTCTACCCTCGAAAATTGTTGCGATCCCCTATACTTGTGGGTTATCAATAAGCTGCCATGAGTGGATCCTTAGAATCCCAAGTGCCGGAAACTTGCTGAGCTACCAGATCTGAGTCGCCGAAGCATCTCACCCAGCTTAAGTTCATCTCCTTAGCCATCCGAAGACCGTGGAGCAAGGCCTCATACTCAGCTGCATTGCTAGTACAAGGGAACATTAACCGGAGAACATAAGAAAATTTATCACCTCATGGGGAAGTCAAGACAACTCCAGCCCCCGAGCCTTCCAACTGTCTGGATCCATCAAAGTGAATAGTCCAATATGTGTTATCCGGCTTTTCGTCAGGCATCTGCAACTCTGTCCAATCATTGATAAAATCCACGAGTGCTTGTGACTTGATGGCCGTACGAAGCACATACTTTAAACCATGAGGTCCAAGCTCAATGGCCCACTTGGCTACCCGACCTGTGGCTTCTCTATTTTGGATGATATCCCCTAAAGGAGCAGAACTAACCACAGTAATGGGATGACCCAGAAAATATTGCTTAAGCTTTCGACTTGCCATGAAGACCCCATATACAAGCTTCTGCCAATGCGGATACCTCTGCTTGGACTCAATAAGTACCTCGCTGATGTAGTAAACCGGCCGTTGAACCGGATACTCCTTGCCTGCCTCTTTTCTTTCCACCACAATGGCCACACTGACAGCCCAGCCATTGGCAGCCACATATAACAACAAGGGCTCCTGATCAATAGGAGCGGCAAGAACCAGCGGCTCAGCCAGTTGCTTCTTAAGCACCTCAAATGACTCATCAGTAGCATCACTCCAGACGAAATTGTATGTCTTCTTCATCATCTGGTATAGAGGGATAGCCTTTTCTCCTAGGCGGCTTATGAACCGGCTCAAAGCCGCTATCCGACCCGCCAAGCGTTGGACGTCATTAACACACTTTGGCTTAACCAGGGAAGTAATAACCTTGATTTTTTCCGGGTTAGCTTCGATACCTCGGTTCGAAACCAAAAACCCAAAAGCTTACCCGCCGGTACACCAAAAACACACTAGGTCGGGTTAAGCATCATTTGATAAACCCGGAGATTGTCAAATGTCTCCTTCAAATCATCAATCAGGGTCTCCTTCTTCCAAGATTTCACCACAATGTCATCTACGTAAGCATGAACATTACGCCCGATCTGATTGTGAAGGCAATTCTGCACACATCACTGGTAAGTCGCCTGGGCACTCTTGAGCCCGAAAGGCATAGATACATAGTAGAAGGCTCCAAACGGAGTTATGAAAGTTGTCTTCTCCTGGTCCTTAACTGCCATCTTGATCTGATGATAACCAGAATAAGCATCCAAAAAACTGAAATGCTCACAACCCGCCGTAGCATCAATGATTTGATCAATACGAGGGGGAGCAAATGGATCAGCTGGACAAGCCTTGTTTAAGTCCGTGTAATCCACACACATTCGCCAAGTACCATTCTTCTTAAGTACCAACACCGGGTTAGCCAACCACTCAGGATGAAAAACTTCAACGAGAAACCCTGCCGCCAAGAGCCGGGCCACTTCTTCACAATTGGCCTTCCGTCTCTCCTCGTTAAAATGATGAAGGAATTGCTTGAGCGGCTTAAAATTTGGATCAATATTAAGAGTGTGCTCAGCGAGTTCCCTCGGTACACCCGGTGTAACGCCCCAAGACCGACGCTCCAGACGGCTTCCATGTTTTTTTGTTATCATTGTGTGTATTATTTGTTTGTTGCATTCATCATCGCATTGCATCCGCATGTTTTCATAAAACTTGCATCCGCTCATAGTTGCCGCGTCCCCCCTTGCTTTCGTTGACCGTTTTGAGACCAACCACACTTGCAACGTTGCTCCTCGTTTTCTCTCTTGTCTTCTCCGGGGCCTTTTGTCAGACACTTTGTCTTTGTCGACCCCTCTGAGACCACCCCTCGCACGCGTCCGAAATTTGTCCCGAACCCGACCCGGGTTGTCGTTACCGATGGGTCCGGATCATCCCCCAACATCCCTAAAATATCTCCATTTTGTTATTTGGACTCCCTACCTATTTATTCTCGATCATGCGTTTGCGATCGGAGGGACGAGGTAGCCCCTAACCTAATCCGTGATGTATATATTCGTCCACCCCTAGTCCATTTTGGCAAACCCTAAAAATCCTCTCCCTTGTCCCATCGCGCCGCCGCCACTAGCCCCACTCACCAAATCCCCCTCGGGCTCCATCCCTCCCCAACCATCGCTCGCCACCTACAACCTCTAGATCCCCTCGCCCTCCTCCCTCTTCGAGCGCGAGGCCATGCCTCCTCTGCTCGATCTCCACCGCAAGCCGCAGCCGAGCCTCCCGCTCCCTCCTCGATCTAGATCGAGAGGGGTTCGATCCCCTGCCTCTGCCCAAGCTCCTCCCGCAGCTCCCCATCACCCTCGACCCCGCCTCGTCGGCCGGTAAACACCGGCGACCGGAACATCGCCGGAGATGAGTGCCCCGACAGCCTCGCTCTTTCCCCCTCCTGCTTCTCTACCTCTCTTTCTCACGATCTCCCCCTCCCTCTCTCTATTTTCGCTCACAGAAGACCACCATGGCTGCTGCATCAAGCTCCGTCGTCGTCGTTTCGTGCCGGGGATGGATGGATCCATGCTCCGCGCACCCGGATCTTCCACCGCCGCATCAGGCGCTCAAGCCCCGTCGTGCCGCCCCTCTGCTTCGTCCGAGAAGAGACGAGACTTCGCCGCCCACTCCTTCCTAGGTCGCTGGGAGACCATGGCCTCCACCCACGCTCCTCTGCACCCAGGCGAACCGCACTCGGCCTCCTCCTGCCGCGCCAAGACCGCTTCCCCGTCGTCTCCTTCTGCTTCGTCATCGCATGCTCCTGCCTCGCCAGCCGCGCCAAGTCCCTCTGCTTCGTCGCCCGCCTGCGTCCTCCTCTGCTTTGAGCTGCATCCTGCATCGAGCGAACGCTCGTCCTTGAGCGTTGACCGCGCCCCCTCCACCTCCTCGTTCGGTCCAGCCAAGGCCGAGCTCGCTCGCGCCGCCCCTCAGCCTGCTGCCTCTCCACCAGCTGGGCCTCAGCCCATGGTGAGCCACCGTTGCGCCCCCTTCCACTTTTGGCCCAAGTGCAGATTCGGCCCGATGTATATTTTTTCTGCTATGAACGAGTTTCGCTATTTCCAGAAAAAACTACATATTTATAGATTACCCCTTGTTGTTCATGCATTTAATAACTAATTAACCATGCATCATTTGTAAAAACATTATACATGAAAAATGCTCAGAATTTCATCTAGTTTCATAATATGCTGCTTTCATCCATGTTAAAATGTTTAAACTTGCTGCTTGCATTTAATTTGCTAAATGCCATGTTAAAATGATTTATTTCATAACTAAATAGCCGTAGCTCGGATTTAATTAAACTTTATATGTAAATGGGGTAAAAAATGCCTAGTTTAACATCTTGCACTTTATTTTGCTATTTAACAACATTAAAATTGTGTTTAGAGCAGAACAGTACCAAATTTAAAATATGCACATGAGGATTTTCCGGAATTGTTGTTTGTTGTTCCGGCCCCATTTAAACTTGCCTAGATAGGTAGATTTCATATGCTTCACCTATTGCCATGTTTAACAACATTTAATATTGTTGGGTACATAAACGGGAGAGAACTAAATAATTGATGTGGTGTTTTGCCAATATGCAACTCGTTGCATATTGAGCTCCACTTAACTTGTACAGTTGTTTGTTGCACTTTGCCATGCCATGCCTCTTTAAATCGGACATGCATCATACTTAATTGTGCATCATGCCATGTGTATGTGGTGGTTGTTTACTATGTTGTTTGTTTCTTTCCGGGTTGCTTCTCTCGTTAGCTTCGGTTTCGTTCCGGAGTTGTGAGGATTCGTTCGACTACGTCTGTTTGTCTTCTTCATGGACTCGTTCTTCTTCCTTGCGGGATCTCAGGCAAGATGACCATACCCTCGATATCACTTCTATCTTTGCTTGCTAGTTGTTTCGCTCTATTGCTATGCCGCGCTACCTACCACTTGCCATATCATGCCTCCCATATTGCCATGTCAAGCCTCTAACCCACCTTTCCTAGCAAACCGTTGTTTGGCTATGTTACCGCTTTTGCTCAGCCCCTCTTATCGTGTTGCTAGTTGCAGGTGAAGTTGAAGTTGGTTCCATGTTGGAACATGGATATTGTTGGGATATCACAATATATCTTATTTTAATTAATGCATCTATATACTTGGTAAAGGGTGGAAGGCTCGGCCTTATGCCTGGTGTTTTGTTCCACTCTTGCCGCCCTAGTTTCCTTCATACCGGTGTTATGTTCCTTGATTTTGCGTTCCTTACGCGGTTGGGTGATTTATGGGACCCCCTTGACAGTTCGCCTTGAATAAAACTCCTCCAGCAAGGCCCAACCTTGGTTTTAATATTTGCTACCTAAGCCTTTTTCCCTTGGGTTCTGCAGACTCAAGGGTCATCTTTATTTTAACCCCCCCGGGGCTAGTGCTCCTCCGAGTGTTGGTGCAAACTAGAGCACCGTGCGGGGCCATCCCTTGGCAACTTGGGATACGTCGGTACCTGTACGCTTAGCTTATCCGGTGTGCCCTGAGAACGAGATATGTGCAGCTCCTATCGGGATTTGTCGGCACAGCGGGTGGTCTTGCTGGTCTTGTTTTCCCATTGTCGAAATGTCTTGTAAACCGGGATTCCGAGACTGATCGGGTCTTCCTAGGAGAAGGAATATCCTTCGTTGACCGTGAGAGCTTATAATGGGCTAAGTTGGGACACCCCTGCAGGGTATTATCTTTCGAAAGCCGTGCCCGCGGTTATGTGGCAGATGGGAATTTGTTAATGTCCGGTTGTAGAGAACTCGACACTTGACTTAATTAAAATACATCAACCGTGTGTGTAGCCGTGATGGTCTCTTTTCGGCGGAGTCCGGGAAGTGAACACGGTTTGGGTTATGAATGAACATAAGTAGTTTCAGGATCACTTCTTGATCATTCCTAGCTTCGCGACCGTTGCGTTGCTCCTCTTCTCGCTCTTAGTTGCGTATGTTAGCCACCATACATGCTAGTGCTTACTGCAGCTCCACCTCACTACCCCTTTCCTACCCTTAAGCTTAAATAGTCTTGATCTCATGGGTGTGAGATTGCTGAGTCCTCGTGACTCACATATACTTCCAAAACAGTTGCAGGTGTCGACGATAGCAGTGCAGGTGATGCAACCGAGCTCAAGTGGGAGTTCGACGAGGACCTTGGTCGTTACTATGTTTCGTTTCCTGATGATCAGTAGTGGAGCCCAGTTGGGACGATCGGGGATCTAGCATTTGGGGTTGTCTTCTTTTCTTTTGGTTCCGTAGTCGGACCTATGTGTGTACTCTGATTGATGTATGATTTATTTATGTATTGTGTGAAGTGGCGATTGTAAGCCAACTCTTTATCCCATTCTTGTTCATTACATGGGATTGTGTGAAGATGACCCTTCTTGCGACAAAACCTACAATGCGGTTATGCCTCAAAGTCGTGCCTCGACACGTGGGAGATATAGCCGCATCGTGGGCGTTACAAGTTAGTATCAGAGCCATCCCCGACTTAGGAGCCCCCTGCTTGATCGAATCGCTGGCGTTGTTGAGTCTAGAACAAAAATGTTTTGAGTCTTAGGATTATATATATCGGAGAGTAGGATTCTTTTTACTCCTCAGTCCCTTCGTCGCTCTGGTGAGGCCTCCTGACATAGAAGTTTTGACTTTTCTCTCCTCAAATTTCACTAAATTTTTTTAGGATCACGCGGGTATCTTGGAATTGTTCCGATGGTTTTGTGACGAGAACATTGTTCTTGGTGCCTCCTGACATTTAGGGGTTGTGGCAGTGTCCCGGGGAGTTGAGCTCCGAGGTGTTGTCGTCATCACAATTTTATCGTTGTAGTTTTGGAATACCTGAGTTTCGCCGACATCGAAAATCTCTTTTACGCAGTTGTTGGTGAGATCACCTCGACGCCACCCAGTACTGGGGCGGGAGTTCGGGAGTATTGCCATAACTCGTATAACGGATGCTTTTCGAAGGTTGAGGTAAATGATTTCCGAAGGTTTCTTGGTTATCTGTTGAAGGATGGATACAGCTGGATCTAGGTATTGTTAGTTTGGGTGAGATATATTGTGTCCCCTGTATGCCCAACACCAGATTGCATAACCAGAAAGTTTTGGGAGTTTATAAGTGGGAATTCAAGTATCTCGTAGGATATCTTTCAACACACACATGATACAATATGGGATCTATCATATGTTTGTTTCCGGCTTATTCTGCAAGCCAATCCTTTGTTTTGTTTTAAGTTGTGGTATTCGAGTTGCTTTGAAGTCAAGTGTTGATTCCATACCTTTTTCTAAGTGGTGTTCTCATATTCCTATGTGGATACCAATCCTTCTTGATCATCGAGATTGTCATGCCAATTCTTTCCAACCGACGTGCTCTTTTTCAAGTGGATCCGATCATTTTCAACATTCGCAAGATCAATTCTAAGCCAACGGTGTTCGTTTCATCCGACCCAAGTTGTCTTTGTTTTTCCCGCCCTCCCACCCTTTTCCTTCAAGGAATCAGATGTCTTAACCAAGTATCCATTTTATTCATGTGAAGTCCCTTCATTCTTTTCATTCAATTTTCTTACCCGGTGGTTCTCATGAAGATGTTCTTCAAGTTTATCATTCTTCATTCTTTTTCTTCTCTGGTGGACTAAATTCAAGCCTTCAATGTTGGAAACATTCCTTTCCTTGTTTCAAATGTTTTTCTCATGCCGGTGTATCTCTTAATCATTCAGCTCTCGCTATTCATTTGTTCCGGAGTGTTGAACATATCTCAGAAGATTCGTGCTTTCCATTCTCAATCCGTTCAAGGGATTTTTAGGTTGTTATCTCATTCAAGCCATTTAATTCAACCGGTGTAATCTCTCTTTCAAGCAATCTTTCCAACGGTGTATCTTTTGAGTGGGCCCTAACCCAGAGGTCTTTTCCCAGGATCTTACCTGACTCTTCTAATTCTTTTCGGAGTTATTCTCAAATTCATTGCAAAGTTTGACGTAAGAATGGGTTATCATCAGTCATATGTCTTTCTCCAAGATCTTTCAAATTCTTTTCTTCGTTGGTTCAACCTTTCTAATTTTCATCCCGGAGTATCTCAACAATTCATGGTGGTGTTTCTCATCGTCATTCTCAACATTTCAAGATCAAGGTAGAGATTTCTCCTAAAATCTTGGTCCACTCTCTTGAAGATTCATGGTTCTAGCTTCATGCCACTCTCATAATTGTTTTCGACTGCGAGTATTCTTTTCACCCATCCAGAGCAATTCATGAGTCTTTTCAGTTTGATTCTCCGAAGGCCATCATTTCAGAAGATTTCTTCGTTCTAAGTTTTCAGCCTCATTCTCCAATTATTCTAAATTGATGTCTCTTCGTTCATCTCCTTATTCTTCCGGTGCATCATTCAAGTATACTCTAGTCAACTCATGATCTCTTTGTTCTCTTGTATCCAAGTTCCCCTCAAGTATCTTTATTCGTTTTCCAATTCTTCCCGGTGAATTGTGCGTTTGCTACGTTCATTTTCAATTCTTACGGTGGTTCGTTCAAGATTTCTCTTCCTTCATTATCATATCATTTTATTCGTTGTTTCAATCCTACCGGTGGTTCGATGAAGACCTTCCCAAGTTTGTGCTATATCTCTCTTAATCCTTTCGACGAGAATAAGTAGTATGCAAAATCCGTTGCTTGTCATCAACCTAAATTGGTGAAGGATATGCATAACGCAATTCTTATTATGGTTTCATCCAAGTGATCTAGTTTCTTCTTTCCGGAGTTGTTCATCATGTCACATTTCTCGGTTCGAGACGCTTCATCTTTTCTTTTCCGGAGTTCCAAGTTTTTCGCTTTATCTCATCGCGAAGCTCCATCTAAATCATCACAAGGCTTCACCTTGTGTTGTCAACTTCTCTTTCTTTCTATCATCCTTTTGTTTACCGGAGTTCTTCATGGAGGATCTACATGGTGGTTCGTCAAGGATTCTTTTCATTCTTCAATTGTTCTTCAAGATTTCTCTCGAAGTTATGATCCGCCAAGCTATACTCTAAAATAAACAGGGTGCTTAACACATGTTTTGTTTGGAGGAGTTCAAGCATTCTTCATCTCGCATTCCGAAGTGCAATTCTTTCTACCTTATCTTTTGAGGTGGTGCTATGTCATTCTGGATAATTTCCCTTCAGGTTCATGATTCACAAAGTTTTCAAGAGTGACATATTTAAATCCATCATTTTATCTTCGCTCAAGAGATCTTTTCAACCAATCAATCTTTTCGTTGGAGTTATCTTGGGTTATATTTCACCTAAAGCTTTCCCTAAGGATGTTGTTATTATGGTGCTTATCAATGATCCAAGTTTTCTCCTATCCTCTTGGTGAAAGAAGTTTTTTCATCTCGTTGGTGTTATCAATTATATTAGTTGTTTCCGTAGTGGCAGAATTTCGCCTCTATCTTGAGAAGTTTTCCATAAGCCCACTACAAGCTTGTTCGTTTCGTTGTTGGTTTTCCAACTACTCCGTTCTTACCTCCATGGAAGGGTGTTTTCCAAGCGCATTTGTGGCAGAAGTTGGCATTTTCATCTCCATTCTTTTATTCCAATGTTCTATCTTCTATTATTTCTTCCGGAGGCATGGTGATGTTGCTCTCTTCGCTCATCATCTCGAATTGTGAGGATCGTGTTCTTTTCTTACTTATCCATTTAACCGGAGTGTTGTGTCTACCATTCCTCTTTTAACCGGAGTCTCATCCAAGTGCTTTCATTTTGCCAAGTTCATATTCTACCCCTTCCATTTTCCAACCGGAGCGTTATCGTAATTGATCCTTATCGTTCCTTGTACATCTCGTTTCAACCGGAGTGCTTGCATGTACTTCTCGTCCATTGTTCTCGTCATTCATAGCTTTGCAAACTCCAAGGTTCACATGGTGTTCCTTGTTTCTTTCTACCGGTGTGCTTTCATATTCCTTTTGATCCGTTAAGCTCTTGTTTCATATTCTTCAACCTACAAAGGTTCTCGCAATGTTCGTTGTTCCTCTTTGATAACGGAGTGTTTTCAATCTCGTTAATCTCCCTTGTATTCTCTCTTTTCGTTCGTTCAATCTCTCAAGGTTCGTGGTTTCACTCGTTTGTCAAAGAAGCAACTTAGCTTTACCTCTTCTCTTCCTCTTCCGTTATTTTTCCGGTGCCGTCCTTAGATCTCGGGACGAGATCCTCTTGTAGTGGTGGAGTGTTCTAACGCCCCAAGACCGACGCTCCAGACGGCTTCCATGTTTTTTTTCGTTATCGTGGTGTGTATTATTTGTTTGTTGCATTCATCATCGCATTGCATCCGCATGTTTTCATAAAACTTGCATCCGCGCATAGTTGCCGCGTCCCCCTGGCTTTCGTTGACCGTTTCAAGACCAACACACTTGCAACATTGATCCTCGTTTTCTCTCTTGTCTTCTCCGGGGCCTTTTGTCAGACACTTTGTCTTTGTCGACCCCTCTCAGACCACCCCTCGCGCGCGTCCGAAATTTGTCCCGAACCCGACCCAGGTTGTCGTTACCGATGTGTCCGGATCATCCCCCAACATCCCTAAAATATCTCTATTTTGTTATTTGGACTCCCTACCTATTTATTCTCGATCGTCCGTTTGCGATCGGAGGGACGAGGTAGCCCCTAACCTAATCCATGATGTATATATTTGTCCACCCCTAGTCCATTTTGGCAAACCCTAAAAATCCTCTCCCTTGTCCCATCGCGCCGCCGCCACAAGCCCCACTCACCAAATCCCCCTCGGGATCCATCCCTCCCCAACCATCGCTCGCCACCTACAACCTCTAGATCCCCTCGCCCTCCTCCCTCTTCGAGCGCGAGGCCATGCCTCCTCTGCTCGATCTCCACCGCAAGCCGCAGCCGAGCCTCCCGCTCCCTCCTCGATCTAGATCGAGAGGGGTTCGATCCCCTGCCTCTGCCCAAGCTCCTCCCGCAGCTCCCCATCACCCTCGACCCCGCCTCGTCGGCCGGTAAACACCGGCGACCGGAACATCGCCGGAGATGAGTGCCCCGACAGCCCCGCTCTTTTCCCCCTCCTGCTTCTCTACCTCTCTTTCTCACGATCTCCCCCTCCCTCTCTCTGTTTTCGCTCACAGAAGACCACCATGGCCGCTGCATCAAGCTCCGTCGTCGTCGTTTCGTGCCGGGGATGGATGGATCCATGCTCCGCGCACCCCGATCTTCCACCACCGCATCAGGCACTCAAGCCCCGTCGTGCCGCACCTTTGCTTCGTCCGAGAAGAGACGAGACTTTGCTGCCCGCTCCTTCCTAGGTCGCTGGGAGACCATGGCCTCCACCCACGCTCCTCTGCACCCAGGCGAACCGCACTCGGCCTCCTCCTGTCGCGCCAAGACCGCTTCCCCGTCATCCCCTTCTGCTTCGTCATCGCACGCTCCTGCCTCGCCAGCCGTGCCAAGTCCCTCTGCTTCGTCGCCCGCCTGCGTCCTCCTCTGCTTCGAGCCGCATCCTGCATCGAGCGAACGCTCGTCCTCGAGCATTGACCGCGCCCCTCCACCTCCTCGTTCGGTCCAGCCAAGGCCCAGCTCGCTCGCGCCGCCCCTCAGCTTGCTGCCTCTCCACCAGCTGGGCCTCAGCCCATGGTGAGCCACCACTGCGCCCCCTTCCACTGTTGGCCCAAGTGCAGATTCTGCCCGACGGTATATTTTTTCTGCTATGAACGAATTTCGCTATTACCAGAAAAAAAAACTACATATTTATAGATTACCCCTTGCTGTTCATGCATTTAATAACTAATTAACCATGCATCATTTGTAAAAACATTATATATGAAAAATGCTCAGAATTTCATCTAGTTTCATAATATGCTGCTTTCGTCCATGTTAAAATGTTTAAACTTGCTGCTTGCATTTAATTTGCTAAATGCCATGTTAAAATGATTTATTTCATAACTAAATAATCGTATCTCGGATTTAATTAAACTTTATATGTAAATGGGATAGAAAAATGCCTAGTTTAACATGGTGCACTTTATTTTGCTGTTTAACAACATTAAAATTGTGTTTAGGGCAGAACAGTACCAAATCTAAAATAAGCACATGAGGATTTTCCGGAATTGTTGTTTGTTGTTCCGGCCCCATTTAAACTTGCCTAGATAGGTAGATTTCATATGCTTCACCTATTGCCATGTTTAACAACATTTAATATTGTTGAGTACATAAACGGGAGAGAACTAAATAATTGATGTGGTGTTTTGCCAATATGCAACTCGTTGCATATTGAGCTCCACTTAACTTGTAGAGTTGTTTGTTGCACTTTGCCATGCCATGCCTCTTTAAATCGGACATGCATCATACTTGATTGTGCATCATGCCATGTGTATGTGGTGGTTGTTTACTATGTTGTTTGTTTCTTTCCAGGTTGCTTCTCTCGTTAGCTTCGGTTTTGTTCCGGAGTTGTGAGGATTCATTCGACTACGTCCGTTTGTCTTCTTCATGGACTCGTTCTTCTTCCTTGCGGGATCTCAAGCAAGATGACCATACCCTCGATATCACTTCTATCTTTGCTTGCTAGTTGTTTCGCTCTATTGCTATGCCGCGCTACCTACCACTTGCCATATCATGCCTCCCATATTGCCATGTCAAGCCTCTAACCCACCTTTCCTAGCAAACCGTTGTTTGGCTATGTTACCGCTTTTGCTCAGCCCCTCTTATAGCGTTGCTACTTGCAGGTGAAGTTGAAGTTGGTTCCATGTTGGAACATGGATATTGTTCGGATATCACAATATATCTTATTTTAATTAATGCATCTATATACTTGGTAAAGGGTGGAAGGCTCGGCCTTATGCCTGGTGTTTTGTTCCACTCTTGCCGCCCTAGTTTCCGTCATACTGGTGTTATGTTCCTTGATTTTGCGTTCCTTACACGGTTGGGTGATTTATGGGGCCCCCTTGACAGTTCGCCTTGAATAAAACTCCTCCAGCAAGGCCCAACCTTGGTTTTAACATTTGCCACCTAAGCCTTTTTCCCTTGGGTTCTGCAAACTCAAGGGTCATCTTCATTTTAACCCCCCGAGCCAGTGCTCCTCTGAGTGTTGGTCCAAACTAGAGCACTGCGCGGGACCATCCCTTGGAAACTTGGGTTACGTCGGTACCTGTACGCTTAGCTTATCCGGTGTGCCCTGAGAATGAGATATGTGCAGGTCCTATCGGGATTTGTCGGCACAGCGGGTGGTCTTGCTGGTCTTGTTTTACCATTGTCGAAATGTCTTGTAAACCGGGATTCCGAGACTGATCGGGTCTTCCTGGGAGAAGGAATATCCTTCATTGACCGTGAGAGCTTATAATGGGCTAAGTTGGGACACCCCTGCAGGGTATTATCTTTCGAAAGCCGTGCCCACGGTTATGTGGCAGATGGGAATTTGTTAATGTCCGGTTGTAGAGAACTTGACACTTGACTTAATTAAAATACATCAACCATGTGTGTAGCCGTGATGGTCCCTTTTCGGCGGAGTCCGGGAAGTGAACACGGTCTGGGTTATGAATGAACGTAAGTAGTTTCAGGATCACTTCTTGATCATTCCTAGCTTCGCGACCGTTGCGTTGCTCCTCTTCTCGCTCTTAGTTGCGTATGTTAGCCACCATACATGCTAGTGCTTGCTGCAGCTCCACCTCACTACCCCTTTCCTACCCTTAAGCTTAAATAGTATTGATCTCGCGGGTGTGAGATTGCTGAGTCCTCGTGACTCACAGATACTTCCAAAACAGTTGCAGGTGTCGACGATACCAGTGCAGGTGATGCAACCGAGCTCAAGTGGGAGTTCGACGAGGACCTTGGTTGTTACTATGTTTCGTTTCCTGATGATCAGTAGTGGAGCCCAGTTGGGACAATCGGGGATCTAGCATTTGGGGTTGTCTTCTTTTCTTTTGGTTTCGTAGTCGGACCTATGTGTGTACTCTGATTGATGTATGATTTATTTATGTATTGTGTGAAGTGGTGATTGTAAGCCAAGTCTTTATCCCATTCTTGTTCATTAAATGGGATTGTGTGAAGATGACCCTTCTTGCGACAAAACCTACAATGCGGTTATGCCTCAAAGTCGTGCCTCGACACGTGGGAGATATAGCCACATCATGGGCGTTACACCCGGCATGTCTGAAGGCTTCCATGCAAAGATGTCCCGGTTCTCACAGATGAACTCGATGAGCGCGCTTTCCTATTTCAGATCCAGATTAGAAATGATGCTGAACTGCTTAGATGAGTCGCTAGGAACAAAATCAACGATTTAGTGTCATGTGCCAACTTAAACTTCAGCAAAGGATCATGCTCTGTGGTTGGCTTTTTCAAGGACGTCATGTCCGCCGGGTCAACATTATCCTTGTAAAATTTCAGCTCCTCCGTTGCACAAACAGACTTAGCATAAGCAACATCGCCCTCTTCACACTCCAAGGCCACCTTGCGACTCCCTTGCACTGTGATTGTGCCCTTGTAGCCTGGCATCTTAAGCTGCAAGTAAACATAACAAGGCCTCGCCATGAATTTAGCATAAGCCGGCCGCCCAACAAGAGCATGATAAGGGCTCTTGATTTTAACCACTTCGAAGGTTAGGGTCTCAGATCTGGAATCATACTCATCTCCAAAATCAACCTCCAAAGATATATTACCCACTGGATATGCCGACTTACCCGGCACCACAACATGAAAAACGGTGTTTGACGGCTTAAGATTTTTATCGGTCAGTCCCATGCGACGGAAGGTTTCATAGTAAAGTATATTAATGTTGCTGCCTCCATCCATGAGCACCTTAGTAAATTTATTGCCCCCAACCTGAGGCGCTACCACTAGAGCCAGGTGACCCAGATTATCAACCCAGGGCGGGTGATCCTCACGACTCCATACAATAGGCTGCTCTGACCACCGCGAGTAATGCGGCACCGCCGGCTCAACAGCATTCACTACCGTCTTATGAAGCTTTTGATCCCGCTTATACAAGCTACTGGTGAAGATGTGGTACTGTCCACTATTCAATTGCTTCGGGTTGCTCTGATGACCAGACTGTTGCTGCTGCTGATCCCCCTGATTACTCTGCTGGTTGTAACCACCTAGATTACCTTGGCCGTGAAACCCGGAATTTGAGCCGCCGCCTCCATAACCCCAACCATGAGGGTCGGACCCTTAACCACCATTCAGACCATGGTTATGTTGGAAAGACTCCCTGAATTGTCTCATGATACTGCAATCCTTCCATAGATGGGTAGACGGCTTCTCTTGTGTTCCATGCTTCAAACTTGGCTGATTCATTATTGCTTCAAGGTCAAATCTTGTCCCTTGAGCCGGCCTCCCCTTACGACGCTGGTTATAATTCCGTGCACCGGTGTTAGTGATACGTCTCCGTCGTATCTACTTTTCCAAACACTTTTGCCCTTGTTTTGGACTCTAACTTGCATAATTTGAATGAAACTAACCCGGGCTGACGCTGTTTTCACCAGAATTGCCACGGTGTTATCTTTGTGCAGAAACAAAAGTTCTCGGAATGACCTGAAACTTCACGGATATTATTTTTGGAAATAATAAAAATATTGGCGAAAGAATAAAGGACAGGGGGCCACACCCTGTCCACGAGGGTGGGAGGTGCGCCTGCCCCCCCAGGGTGCGCCCCCTGCCTCGTGGGCCCCTTGGTGCTCCACCGACCTCAACTCCAACTCTATATATTCGTTTTTGGGGAGAAAAAAAATCAAAGAGAAGGATTCATCGCATTTTACGATACGGAGCCGCCGCCAAGCCCTAAACTCTCTTGGGAGGGCTGATCTGGAGTCCGTACGGGGCTCCGGAGAGGGGAATCCGTCGCCGTCGTCATCATCAACCATCCTCCATCACCAATTTCATGATGCTCACCGCCGTGCATGAGTAATTCCATCGTAGGCTTGTTGGACGGTGATGTGTTGGATGTTATTTATCATGTAATCGAGTTAGTTTTGTTAGGGTTTGATCCCTAGTATCCACTATGTTCTGAGATTGATGTTGCTATGACTTTGCTATGCTTAATGCTTGTCACTAGGGCCCGAGTGCCATGATTTCAGATCTGAACCTATTATGTTTTCATGAATATATGTGAGTTCTTGATCCTATCTTGCAGGTCTATAGTCACCTACTATGTGTTATGATCCAGCAACCCCGAAGTGACAATAATTGGGACCACTCCCGGTGATGACCATAGTTTGAGGAGTTCATGTATTCACTATGTGTTAATGCTTTGGTCCGGTACTCTATTAAAAGGAGGCCTTAATATCCCTTAGTTTCTAATAGGACCCCGCTGCCACGGGAGGGTAGGACAAAAGATGTCATGCAAGTTCTTTTCCATAAGCACATATGACTATATTCGGAATACATGCCTACATTACATTGATGAATTGGAGCTAGTTCTGTGTCACCCTATGTTATAACTATTGCATGATGAACCGCATCCGGCATAATTCTCTATCACTGATCTAATGCCTACGAGCTTTTACCATATTGTTCTTCGCTTATTTACTTTTCCGTTGCCACTGTTACAATCACTACAAAACTATCACTGTTACTTTTGCCACCGTTACCGCTACTATCATACTACCTTGCTATTAAATACTTTGCTACAGATATTAAGTTATCTAGGTGTGGTTGTATTGACAACTCAGCCGCTAATACTTGAGAATATTCTTTGGCTCCCCTTGTGTCGAATTAATAAATTTGGGTTGAATACACTACCCTCGAAAACTGTTGCGATCCCCTATACTTGTGGGTTATCAAGATTATTTTCTGGCGCCGTTGCCGGGGAGCATAGCTCTGTTCTTTGAGTCACTTGGGATTTATATCTGCTGGTCACTATGAAGAACTTGAAAGACGAGAAAACAAAAATTTATCCCTCAACTACGAGGGGAGGTAAGGAACTGCCATCTAGCTCTGCACTTGATTCACCTTCTGTTTTGAGTAAGCTTGCGACACCTAAACCTGCTTCTGCTATTAATTCTGATATGTCGCATGTTATTGATGATGCCAGTTCTGCTATGCATGATACTTATGATGAAACTACTTCTATGCTTGATACTACTGTGCCACTTGGTGAATTTCTTGATGAACAACTTGCTAGGGCTAGAGAGAATGAAATTATTGAAACTGATAATATTGATGAAAGTGATGATGAAGATTCTCCCCCTAGATATGAATTGCCTATTGTGCCCGAGGGTTATGTTATGGATGAAGAAACTGCTAGAGACTTTCTTGCTTGCAATGATAGAAGTGATCTTAAGAAATTATTAGCTAAGCTTAAAGAAAAAACTTTCAATGCTAGAATGAAATATGATCCTGCTTATTCTATTTCACCTATCTTTATTACTGATAAGGATTATGATTTCACTGTTGATACTGAGATAATTACTTTGGTTGAATCCGATCCTTTTTATGGCTATGAATCTGAAACTGTTGTGGCACATCCTACTAAATTAAATGATATAGCCACCCTGTTCACTAATGATGAGAAAACTCGCTATTATTGTATCCTTAAGATTTTCCGTTCTCATTAAAGGGTGATGCTAAGATATGGTTTAATTCTCTTGATCCTGGTTGTGTGCATAGTCCCCAGGATATGATTTATTACTTCTCTGCTAAATATTTCCCTGCTCATAAGAAACAAGCTGCTTTAAGGGAAATATATAATTTTGTGCAAATTGAAGAAGAGAGTCTCCCACAAGCTTGGGGAGGCTTCTCCAATTACTTAATGCTTTGCCTGATCATCCTCTCAAGAAAAATGAAATACTTGATATCTTTTATAATGGACTAACCGATGCTTCCAGAGACCACCTGGATAGTTGTGCTGGTTGTGTTTTCAGGGAAAGAACAGTTGATCAAGCTGAAATTCTATTGAATAATACGTTGACCAATGAAAATAATTGGACACTTTGTGCACCAACTCCTAAGCCAACTCCGAAGAAAAGGGGTATTCTATTTCTCAGTCCTGAAGATATGCAAGAGGCAAAGAAATCTATGAAAGAAAAAGGTATTAAAGCTGAAGATGTTAAGAATTTACCTCCTATTGAAGAAATACATGGTCTTAACTTACTTCCTGTTGAAGAAACACATGGTCTTGATAACCCGACACAGGTAGTAAAGGTAAATTCTCTCTATAGATTCGATGAAGGTGATATTCCTCGTTATAAGTTTGCTAGCCAATGTTTGGAGGAGTTTGATAATTTTATGGTTAAGCAAGAAGACTTCAATGCTTAGTTTGGTAGAGAATTAAAACACAATGCTTATATGATTGAACACTTGAGTGATTATATGTCTAGAGTTAAAGGTGAACTTAAACTCATTAGTAAACATGCTTCTATGGTTACCACTCAAGTAGAACAAGTACTTAAAGCTCAGAATGATTTGCTCAATGAATTGAATAGTAAGAATAATGACTTTGCTGTTAGAGTTGCAACTAGAGGGGGGTAAAGTGACTCGGGAACCTTTGTATCCTGAGGGCCACCCCAAGAGAATTGAGCAAGATTCTCAAAGAAATAATGTTGATACACCTAGTCCTTCTAAAAAGAAGAAAAATAAAAATGATAGGACTTTGCATGCTTCTAGTGAACCTGTTGCTGACACACCTGAGAATCCCAATGATATTTCTATTTTTGATGCTGAAACACAATCTGGTAATGAACATGAACCTAGTGATAATGTTAATGATGATGTTCATGTTGATGCTCAACCTAGTAATGTTAATGATGTAGAAATTGGACCTGCTGTTGATCTGGATAACCCACAATTAAAGAACCAACGTTATGATAAGAGAGACTTTGTTGCTAGGAAGCACGGTAAAGAAAGGGAACCATGGGTTCAGAAACCCATGCCTTTTCCTCCTAAACCATCTAAGAAAAAGGATGATGCGGATTTTGAGCGCTTTGCTGAAATGATTAGACCTATCTTTTTGCGTATGCGTTTAACTGATATGCTCCAAATGAATCCTTATGCTAAGTATATGAAAGATATTGTTACAAATAAGAGAAAGATACCGGAAGCTAAAATTTCCACCATGCTTGCTAATTATACTTTTAAGGGTGGAATACCAAAGAAACTTGGAGATCCAGGGGTACCAACTATACCATGCTCCATTAAAAGAAACTATGTTAGAACTGCTTTATGTGATCTTGGAGCCGGTGTTAGTGTTATGCCTCTCTCTTAATATCGTAGACTTGATTTGAATAAGTTGACACCTACTGAAATATCTTTGCAAATGGCCGATAAATCAACTGCTATACCTGTCGGTATTTGTGAGGATGTGCCTGTTGTGGTTGCAAACGTTGCTATTTTAACGGACTTTGTTATTCTTGATATTCCCGAGGACGATAGTATGTCTATTATTCTTGGAAGACCCTTTTTGAATACTGCAGAGGCTATTATTGATTGCAACAAAGGCAATGTCACTTTTCATGTTAATGGTAATGAGCATATGGTACACTTTTCGAGGAAACAACCTCAAGTCCACAGTATCAATTCTATTGGAAAAATTCCATCGATTATTTTTGGAGGTTTTGAATTTCCTCTTCCTACTGTCAAGAAGAAATATGATATTCTTATTATTGGGGATGTGCATATCCCCGTTGAGGTAACATAGTGTTATTTGAAATTTCTCCGGTTCCATGTTATTCGGAATGAGTTTGTTAACAAGACTTGAACAACCTTGTTAGTGGATTCCTTTTGATGAGCATGAGATGGATGAAGTTAGAAAGCACAACCTTCTGTACCCTCCTTTTACTTTCTGTTATTTAGGTTAAATAAAGCAAAAATAGTATTTTCTGTCAGTTTTCTGAATTATCCGTGCAATAAAAAATACCCCGAAAATAAAAGTTCTCCAAATGCCCCGAAATTGAAATATAATTTTTTCTTGAATATTTGAGAATATCTGGCACTGAGAACACAGGAGGGGGAGCAAGCACCTTGCCACAAGGGTCCAGGGCGCGCCCACCCCCTGGGCGTGCCCCCTGCCTCGTGGGCCCATGGTGGCTCCCCTCCACTTATTCCTGCACCCACACACTCCTTCTTCCTCCCAGAAACATCACCAACCAGCTCAAGCACGAGTTCTAGCTTATTTTGCTGCCATTTTCGATCTCCTTGCTCAAAGCTCCACTCACAAAACTGCTTTGGGGGATTGTTCTTCGGTATGTGACTCCTCCATTTGTCCAATTAGTTTTTGTTCTAGTGCTTTATTCATTGCAAATTTTTGCTGCCTAGGTGACCCTGTTCTTGAGCTTGCATGTCAAATTTATATGGTCCCAAGTAGTTCTAGTGCATGATATAGTCTCTAGGCACTTGTGGGAGTAGTTGCTAGCAATTTTGTTGAGTTTGGTTCACTTTTATTTTGAGTTACTAAAATTTTCAGAAATTTTTCAGAGGAAGAAATATGTTTAGGAAAATGTACCAAGGTGGTCCTTCAAGGAAGCAAGGACCCAGGCCCGCAATACGCGATGCGGACGATGAACCACCGAGGGAAGCTCAAGTGCGGGCTTGTGAATGGCCTTCGGAGGACTTTATGGATCGAGCGGGAATCAAGGAAGAATTTAACGCATATGTGCGTAACGCTGATCTTGTGAGCTTCGAGGTAGATAAGTGCCGTCAGTACCACTATCTCACTGATTCCTTTGTGAGAAGGTTTGAATTTTCATCGTCACACAATTCTCAAATTGTCCTATTTGATCTTTATGAAAATTCTTATACTATGGACTTAGAGGATTTTAATACTGCTTGCAAACTTCCACAATGGGATAGTCCTAGTGAACCTCGCAAATCTGAGTTTAGAGATTTTCTTGCTAGTATAACTATGGGGGAGTCTAGAGATATAACACAAGCTACCATAGGGAGCATTCATTTTCCTGCTATACATTATTTTGCTCTCTTCATAGGTAGGTGCATAAATGGTAAGGATGAAGCATGTCACATGTGTGTCCCTGATCTCAGTGTTCTCAGGAGCGCTGTGTTTTTGATAGAAAAACTGTAAGGGAACCCCTTACAGTATAATTGGTGCAACAAACCCAAATTGCAAGTACCATGCCTTGAACCTGGGTGGGTGGGAAGGCATCAGCCCCTTCCCACCACTAGGCTAGATAAACATTATAATTTGGGAGGCATTGTTGCACGTAGGTTGCATAATAATAGAATTAATGGAGATTTCTTTGGCGGCATTTATGCAACCCGTCTAGCTAATTTTCTTGGAATACCTATTCGTGATTATGATATGGAATTGCCTCCTTCTTATCTAGATTTTAATGCCATGGTTCACCATTAGTTTGTTGAGAGGAATGAACCGCCTCTCCAGTACCGACTAATCTTTGACAGGCATCACACCGTCAATATTGTCCTCCCTGCTCCTACTCTCTTTGACTTTCAGGCAAAGGGGAGATATGTCATAACCAGGGAGGAGGCAAATGAGTACGAGAGGAGGACGAGGGCAGCTCGCCTCCAAGCTGCAGCCCATGATGCAATAGCCGCTGCATCTCAGTACGACCCCAGTTACAACTTCGGATATCCGCCAGGCCAGCCGTGGCAATAGACCAACTTAGGCCAAAAGCCTAAGCTTGGGGAGTACGTATTTCTCACCGACATTACATTTATGTTCGCACACTCATTGCTAGTTGTCAGTGCTCATACTCTTTCATTGTATTATCCATGCTAGTTTATTTTCCTTTTTATGCTTTCTTCTTGTGTGTTTGAAAAAACTTAAGAAAAACTGAAAAAGAATTAGTAGTAGCTTTTAGCTAGCTTATTTTCTTGCTGTAGTAGTAACAATTAAAAGAAAACCCAAAAATATTTCCTGTTCTTCTTTTGCTTGTTGGGAGCTTTCCCGTGTAAATAGTTATATTTCTTTTATTTTCTTTGGGGGTCATTAGGAGAAGACCATCATGAAATTGTTAAAGTGGCTCTTATTTGCATTATTGTTGATTTAACCAAGAGCCCATATTGCCTTGTCTTCTCTTGTTTATTGAATGCTCGCAGATTCCATCTTAGTCCAATGCACGTGCACTATTATTATTATTCACATCGTTCGGTCGTGCAAGTGAAAGGCAATTATGACGATATATGATGGACTGATTGAGATGAGAGAATCCGGTATGAACTCGACCTCTCTTGTTTTTGTAAATATGATTAGTTCATCGTTCCTGATTCAGCCTATTATGAATAAACCTGTTTGCAATGACAATTAGAGATTATAGTTGCTTATGCCATGCTTAATTAGCTAGGAGTTTATAATGGTTTACCTTGCGTGCCAACATGCTATTAAAATGGTTGTGATGTGGTATGATAGCGTGGTATCCTCCTTTGAATGATTCAAGTAACTTGACTTGGCACATGTTCGTGCATGTAGTTGAAACAAAATCAACATAGCCTTCACGATATTTATGTTCATGGTGGATTATATCCTACTCATGCTTGCACTCAATGTTCATTAATTTTAATGCATGTTCATGACTGTTGTCGCTCTCTAGTTAGTCGCTTCCCAGTCTTTTTCTAGCCTTCACTTGTACTAAGCGGGAATACTGCTTGTGCATCCAATCCCTAAACCCCAAAGTTATTCCATATGAGTCCACTATACCTTCCTATATGCGGTATCTACCTGCCGTTCCAAGTAAATTTGTATGTGCCAAACTCTAAACCTTCAAATGAAATTCTGTTTTGCATGCTCGAATAGCTCATGTATCAACTAGGGTTGTCTGTATCTTCCATGCTAGGCGGGTTATTCTCAAGAGGAGTGGACTCCCCTCCTCACTCACGAGAAAATGGCTGGTCACCGAGATGCCCAGTCCCATGCTTTATGCAAATCAAATCAAAATAATTGCAAACAAAACTCCCCCAGGATTGTTGTTAGTTGGAGGCACCCGTTGTTTCGAACAAGCCATGGATTGATGTTTGTCGGTGGAGGGGGAGTATAAACTTTACCATTCTGTTTGGGAACCGCCTATAATGTATGTAGCACGGAAGATATCGCCATCTCTCGGTTGTTATGTTGACAATGAAAGTATGCCGCTCAAAATATTATTTATCTCTATTTTAAAATCGAGCTCTGGCACCTCTACAAATCCCTGCTTCCCTCTGCGAAGGGCCTATCAATTACATTTATGTTGAGTCATCACCCTCTTATTAAAAAGCACCAGCTGGAGAGCACCGCTGTCATTTGCATACGTTACTATTAATTCATATTGGGTATGACTATGACTGGATCTCTTTTACCATGAATTACAATGTTTAGTCAGTCCTTGATCTTTAAAGGTGCTCTGCATTTATGTTTTGCGGTCTCAGAAAGGACTAGTGAGATACCATCTTGTTATATCATATTATGATTGTTTTGAGAAAGTGTTGTCATCCGAGATTTATTATTATTGCTCGCTAGTTGATTATGCCATTGACATGAGTAAACATGAGACCTAAGTGTTATTGTGAATATGGTTATTCATAATCTTTGCTGAAAACTTGAATGCCGGCTTTACATATTTACAACAACAAGAGCAAACAGAGTTTGTAAAAGTTTTTCTTTATCACTTTCAGTTTATCAACTGAATTGCTTGAGGACAAGCAAAGGTTTAAGCTTGGGGGAATTGATACGTCTCCGTCGTATCTACATTTCCAAACACTTTTGCCCTTGTTTTGGACTCTAACTTGCATGATTTGAATGGAACTAACACGGGCTGATGCTGTTTTCAGCAGAATTGTCATGGTGTTATCTTTGTGCACAAACAAAAGTTCTCGGAATGACCTGAAACTTCACTTGGAAATAATAAAAAATATAGGCGAAAGAATCAAGGCCAGGGGGCCCACACCCTGTCCACGAGGGTGGGAGGCGCGCCTGCCCCCCAGGGCGCGCCCCCTGCCTCGTGGACCCCCTGGTGCTCCACCGACCTCAGCTCCAACTCTATATATTCGTGTTCGGGGAGACAAAAAACAGAGAGAAGGATTCATCACGTTTTACGATACGGAGCCGCCACCAAGCCCTAAACTCTCTCGGGAGGGCTGATCTGGAGTCCGTTCGGGGCTCCGGAGAGGGGAATCCGTCGCCATCGTCATCATCAACCATCCTCCATCACAAATTAAGTTATCTAGGTGTGGTTGAATTGACAACTCAGTTGCTAATACTTGAGAATATTCTTTGGCTCCCCTTGTGTCGAATCAATAAATTTGGGTTGAATACTCTACCCTCGAAAACTGTTGCGATCCCCTATACTTGTGGGTTATCAGTTAGCCACAAAATCATCGGCTTTGCGCGTACCGTTACAGCCCTGATTGACCGGGTTGTGCTGTTGTCCCCTCATACCGCTACTCTTCTTTCCCTTTCCCGATCTTTCATCCTCCGAGTCAGGGTCCTTGGTACTATCAGAGTTGGCATATTTGACAAGGGCCACCATGAGCTCCCCCATGTCACTGCAATGACGTTTAAGCCGCCCTAGCTTCCGCTTGAGTGGAAGGAAACAACAATTTTTCTACAACATTAAAATCGCTAAGCCGACGTTGATATTATCTGAGGAATGTATGATAGTCGAGACCCGGCACACCCAGCTGGTCGTCGACTCGCCTTCAGCTTGAACACAAGAAACCAAATCCACGATTGACATAGGTTGCTTGCACGTATCTTTGAAATTTTGGATAAACCGGGCCTTCAGCTCTGCCCACGACCCAATGGAGTTGGCAGGCAGCCCTTTCAACCAGGTACGAGCCATCCCTTCCAGCATCATGGTGAAGTACTTAGCATATGCAGCCTCACTAACATCCAGCATCTCCATAGCCATCTCATAACTCTCCACCCAAGCCTCAGGGGGCTGATCTGCTGTGTAATTAGGCACCTTTCAAGGGACCTAGAAGTCCTTGGGCAAACGCTCGTTTCGCAGAGCCGCCGTTAAACACGACACACCCCAAGCTCCAGAAGTCACACCTGCCTCCATTGAAGTCGTCGGGTAAACTGGCGCGTGCTAATGAGTCGCCAGCTGAGCCGCCAGCTCGGCCTCCCGACACGCTCTACCCTGATCCACCAAATTCTGGGCATTGGCACCATTGCGTGTCGGGTCATGCCCAAGAGGTTGGTTACGGCGCTGCTCAGTACTTGAAACTGCTGGCGAGTCAATGTGCCTGGTGTAGGTCCGGCTTGGACGAGGGGTCGAATGAATCCGATCACGACTATAAGAATAAGCCTGCTGCTGCACTAGTGCCGTCTGAAGAAGTTCCCTGGCCCTTCGGGTTTCAACCCCCGTCAGAGTCTCGCCCTCGACAGGCAAAGCTACCAATCGCGTAGCTGCGGCAATCATATTGTCCAAAGGGTTGGAATAATGACCCGCCGGCGTTACCACATGCTGAGGCGGGGTGTTATTCACATGCGGAGAACCTGTAACGCGCGGCTGACCCGACGCTCCACCCCCTGGTACTTCAGCCATCCGATTTATCACCGGCGGGTTACTGGTCCCTGCTCCATATGTGTGGAAGAGATTCCTCGACTCATAAACCAAAGGCAGACGACTCCAGTGTTTTCTTCTCAAGACTTCATTTGAAGCATTCTGATCCACCGTGAGCCGGTATGAATCCGCTTGAATCCGCTGTGCCTGAGCATTTAAAACGGCCCGCTCTGTAGTCATCCTAGCGTTCTCCACCGCCAGCTCTTCCTTGGCTTGTGCTATCTCATCATGTAGCTTAGCCACATCCACCTTATGTTGTTCCTAGTTGTCCGGGGTTACCTGTACTCCCATCAGAGTTGCCAGGGCCTCCAACAAATCTGTTAAAACTTGAGCCGGCGGGCGTGCTGATCCGCCAGCACCCGCTGCTGTTACCGCCGCTGCGCTGGAAGTCATAGCCGCGGCGGCTATCGAACCAAGAACCGGCTGGGTGCCAGCCATGAAGATCACCACCCTGTTCGGCCGCTCATGGGGGTCCGGAATATTGTCACCATCGGAACAGCCCCCAAGTCGTCCGTCTTGTAGCTGATACATTGAGTTGGTCTCACCCGTGGACGATTCACCATCAAAGTAGATGGCCGTCTCATCGCCAGACACAGAGCCTTCCAATTCAGCCCCATGGATAAATCCAACAAAGGCATGCTTCACGGCGGGTTGAACCCAGGTGGGTCGTGCGTGCTGAGCCATCTCGATGATGTCGGTGCAGATGTCCGGCTCAGGGCCCAGTTCGCCGATCTTGCCGATAAAGACGTGGATTCTGCCGAAGGGGACTTGATACCCGTACTCAATTGAGCCGGCATCAGGGCCCCAGCCTGCATCGTTGATGTAGAGCTTGCCGCGGTGACTCTTGGTCATCCAGCCCACATCGTATCCCTTGATCCCTTCAATGCTTCCCTTCAAGAACTCAAAACCACCGTGCGCCAGCCCCACAGTGGGCGCCAACTGTCGTGGAATTGTCATGGCAGATGTCCTAACGGAAGGACTTAGTTGTGGAGCCATCATGTTGAGGTTAGCTTAAAGGGGTTCAAACGGGACAAAGGACATGAGGAGTTTATACTGGTTCGGCCCCTTGCGGTGAAGGTAAAAGCCTAATCCAGTTTGAGGTGGTGTTGCTAGGGTTTCGATTACCAGGGAGCGAATACGCTTAGCATGGCTTTCGATCTGTCCTTTCTCGCCCTAAGCCGCTGCCGGGTCGTCCCCTTATATACACGGGTTGACGCCCCGCGGCTTACAGAGTCCCGGCCGGCTCATACAAACATGTCCGGCCCGGTGAGTTATCTTACATGCCTTACAATACAAGTCATATATACATGGCGGTTTACACTTATGGGCCTTAAACCGCCTTTGGGTTTTGGGCCCTTTAGCAAGTCTACTTCGTGAACCGCCATCTTCAACATATTCACGGGCTTTCTTTACAAGAACCGTCATTGGGATAACCCGACCCCTCCTGGGCGGGTCATATCCAATAGTCATATGCCCAATAGCAAGCCATCGAGAATAAATGGATTGTCAAGAAGAAGACTGACGCTGACGGTAATGTTACTGTCTACAAAGCTCGACTTGTTGCGAAAGGTTTTCGACAAGTTCAAGGAGTTGACTACGATGAGACCTTCTCACCCGTAGCGATGCTTAAGTCCGTCTGAATCATGTTAGCAATTGCTGCATTTTATGATTATGAAATTTGGCAAATGGATGTAAAGACTGCATTCCTGAATGGATTTCTGGAAGAAGAGATGTATATGATGCAACCCGAAGGTTTTATCAATCCAAAGGATGCTAACAAAGTGTGCAAGCTCCAGCGATCCATTTATGGACTGGTGCAAGCATATCGGAGTTGGAATAAACGTTTTGCTAGTGTGAACAAAGCATATGGTTTTATACAGACTTTTGGAGAAGCCTGTATTTACAAGAAAGTGAGTGGGAGCTCTGTAGCATTTCTAATATTATATGTGGATGACATATTGTTGATTGGAAATGATATAGAATTGCTGGATAGCATAAAAGGATGCTTGAATAAGAGTTTTTCAATGAAAGACCTCGGTGAAGCTGCTTATATATTGGCCATCAAGATCTATAGAGATAGATCAAGATGCTTAACTAGACTTTCACAAAGCACATACCTTGATAAAGTTTTGAAGAAGTTCAAATTGATCAAGCAAAGAAAGGGTTCTTGCCTGTGTTACAAGTTGTGAAGTTGAGTCAGACTCAATGCCCGACCACTGCAGAAGATAGAGAGAAAATGAAAGTCATTCCCTATATATGCTTCCGCCATAGGTTCTATCATGTATGCAATGCTGTGTACCAGACCTCATGTGTGCCTTGCTATTAGTTTAGCAGGGAGGTACCAAAGTAATCCAGGAGTGGATCACTGGATAGCGATCAAGAACATCTTGAAATACCTGAAAAGGAGTAAGGATATGTTTCTCGTTTATGGAGGTGACAAAGAGCTCGTCGTAAATGGTTATGTTGATGCAAGCTTTGACACTGATCCGGATGACTCTAAGTCACAAACCGGACACGTATTTATATTGAACGGTGGAGCTGTAAGTTGGTGCAGTTCTAAGCCAAGCGTCGTGGCAGGATCTACGTGTGAAGCGGAGTACATAGCTGCTTCGGAAGCAGCAAATGAAGGAGTCTAGATGAAGGAGTTCATATCCGATCTAGGTGTCATACCTAGTGCATCGAGTCCAATGAAAATCTTTTGTGACAATACTGGTGCAATTGCCTTGGAAAAGGAATCCAGATTTCACAAGAGAACCAATCACATCAAGAGACGCTTCAATTCCATCC
Source organism: Triticum aestivum (assembly GCF_018294505.1). Lineage (NCBI taxonomy): Eukaryota > Viridiplantae > Streptophyta > Magnoliopsida > Poales > Poaceae > Triticum > Triticum aestivum. Next base: position 374,235,527 of record NC_057796.1, on the reverse strand, counting down.
GCGATCAAGTCAAGGAGGGAGACATAGAGATTTGCAAGATATATACGGATCTGAATGTTGCAGACCCGTTGACTAAGCCTCTCTCACGAGCAAAACATTATCAGCACCAAGACTCCATGGGTGTTAGAATCATTACTATGTAATCTAGATTATTGACACTAGTGCAAGTGGGAGCTGAAGGAAATATGCCCTACAGGCAATAATAAAGTTGTTATTTATATTTCCTTATATCATGATAAATGTTTATTATTCATGCTAGAATTGTATTAACTAGAAACTTAGTGCATTTGTGAATACATAGACAAACAAAGTGTCACTAGTATGCCTCTACTTGACTAGCTCAGTGAATCAAACATGGTTAAGTTTCCTAGCCATAGACATGAGTTGTCATTTGATTAACGGGATCACATCATTAGAGAATGATGTGATTGACTTGACCCATCCGTTAGCTTAGCACGATGATCGTTTAGTTTGTTGCTATTGCTTTCTTCATGACTTATACATGTTCCTATGAGTATGAGATTATGCAACTCCCGAATACCGGAGGAACACTTAGTGTGCTATCAAACGTCACGATGTAACTGGGTGATTATAAAGATGCTCTACAGGTGTCTCCTATGGTGTTTGTTGAGTTGGCATAGATCAAGATTAGGATTATTTGTCACTCCGATTCTCGGAGAGGTATCTCTGGGCCCTCTCGGTAATGTACATCACTATAAGCCTTGCAAGCAATGTGACTAATGAGTTAGTTGCAGGATGATGCATTACGGAACGAGTAAAGAGACTCCCCGGTAACGAGATTGAACTAGGTATTTAGAAACCGACGATCGAATCTCGGGCAAGTAACATACCGATGACAAAGGGAACAACGTATGTTGTTATGCGGTTTGATCGAAGCTCATAGCATTTCTAATATTATATGTGGATGACATAATGCTGATTGGAAATGGTATAGAATTTCTAGATAGCATAAAAGGATACTTGAATAAGAGTTTTTCTATGAAAGAACTCGGTGAAGCTGCTTACATATTGGGCATCAAGATCTATAGAGATAGATCAAGACGCTTAATTGGACTTTCACAAAGCACATACCTTGATAAGATTTTGAAGAAGTTCAAAATGGACCAGTCAAAGAAAGGTTTCTTGCCTGTATTACAAGGTGTGAAGTTGAGTGAGACTCAATGCCCGACCACTGCAGAAGATAGAGAGAAAATGAAAGTCATTCCCTATGCCTCAGCCATAGGTTCTATCATGTATGCAATGTTGTGTACCGGACCTGATGTGTGCCTTGCCATAAGTATAGTAGGGAGGTACCAAAGTAATCCAGGAGTGGATCACTAGATAGCGGTCAAGAACATCCTGAAAAGGACTAAGGATATGTTTCTCGTTTATGGAGGTGACAAAGAGCTCATTGTAAATGGTTACATCGATGCAAGCTTTGACACTGATCCGGATGACTCTAAGTCACAAACCGGATATGTATTTATATTGAATGGTGGAGCTGTCAGTTGGTGCAGTTCCAATCAGAGCGTAGTGGCGGGATCTACGTGTGAAGCGGAGTACATAGCTGCTTCGGAAGCAGCAAATGAAGGAGTCTGGATGAAGGAGTTCATATCCGATGGTGTGATACCTAGTGCATCGGGTCCAATGAAAATCTTTTGTGATAATACTGGTGCAATTGCCTTGGCAAAGGAATCCAGATTTCACAAGAAGACAAAGCACATCAAGAGACGCTTCAATTCCATCTGACATCAAGTGTCGGAAGGGGACATAGAGATTTGCAAGATACATACGGATCTGAATGTTGCAAACCCATTGACTAAGCCTCTCTCACGAGCAAAACATGATCAGCACCAAGACTCCATGGGTGTTAGAATCATTACTATGTAATCTAGATTATTGACTCTAGTGCAAGTGGGAGACTGAAGGAAATGTGCCCTAGAGGCAATAATAAAGTTGTTATTTACATTTCCTTACATCATGATAAATGTTTATTATTCATGCTAGAATTGTATTACCCGAAAACTTATTACATTTGTGAATACATAGACAAACGGAGTGTCCCTAGTATACCTCTACTTGACTAGCTTGTTTATCAAACAAGGTTATGTTTCCTAACCATAGACATGTGTTGTCATTTGATGAACGGGATCACATCATTAGAGAATGATGTGATGGACAAGACCCATCCATTAGCTTAGCACTATGATCGTTTAATTTTTTGCTATTGCTTTCATCTTGACTTATACATGTTCCTCTGACTATGAGATTATGCAACTCTCGAATACCGGAGGAACACTTAGTGTGCTATCAAATGTCACAACATAACTGGGGGATTATAAAGATGCTCTACAGGTGTCTCCGATGGTATTTGTTGAGTTGGCATAGATCGATTAGGATTTGTCACTCCGATTGTCGGAGAGGTATCTCTGGGCCCTCTCGGTAATGCACATCACTATAAACCTTGCAAGCAATGTGACTAATGAGTTAGTTGCGGGATGATGCACTACGGAATGAGTAAAGAGACTTGCCTGGTAATAAGATTGAACTAGGTATAGTGATACCGACGATCGAATCTCGGGCAATAACATACCGATGACAAAGGGAACAACGTATGTTGTTATGCGGTTTGACCGATAAAGATCTTTGATATATCTCCAACGTATCTGTAATTTATGAAGTATTCATGCTATTATATTATCTGTTTTGGATGTTTATGGGCTTTACTAAACACTTTTATATTATTTTTGGGACTAACCTATTAACCGGAGGCCCAACCCAAATTGTTGTTTTCTTGCCTATTTCAGTGTTTCGAAGAAAAGGAATATCAAACAGAGTCCAAACGGAATGAAACCTTCGGGGGAGTTATTTTTGGAACGGAAGCAATCCAGAGACTTGGAGTAGACGTCAGGGAGGCGCGCCCTACCCCCTGGGCTTGCCCCCCACCCTCGTGGGCCCCTCGTGGCTCCCCTGACCGACTTCTTTCGCATATATATGTCCATATACCCTAAAAACATCGAGGAACACAATAGATCGGGAGTTCCTCCGCCGCAAGCCTCTGAGTCCACCAAAAACCAATCGGGACCCTATTCCGGCACCCTGCCGAAGGGGGGATCCCTCACCGGTGGCCATCTTCATCATCCCGGTGCTCTCCATGACGAGGAGGGAGTAGTTCACCCGCGGGGCTGAGGGTATGTACTAGTAGCTATGTGTTTGATCTCTCTCTCTCTCGTGTTATTGAGGTGGTACGATCTTGATGTATCACGAGCTTTGCTATTATAGTTGGATCTTATGATGTTTCTCCCCCTCTACACTCTTGTAATGGATTGAGTTTTCCCTTTGAAGTTATCTTATTGGATTGAGTCTTTAAGGATTTGAGAACACTTGATGTGTGTCTTGCATGTGCTTATCTGTGGTGACAATGGGATATCACGTGATCCACTTGATGTATGTTTTGGTGATCAACTTGCGGGTTCCGCTCGTGAACTTATGCATAGGGGTTGGCACACGTTTTCGTCTTGACTCTCCGGTAGAAACTTTGGGGCACTCTTTGAAGTTCTTTGTGTTGGTTGAATAGATGAATCTGAGATGGTGTGATGCATATCGTATAATCATACCCACGGATACTTGAGGTGACATTGGAGTATCTAGGTGACATTAGGGTTTTGGTTGATATGTGTCTTAAGGTGTTATTCTAGTATGGACTCTTGAATAGATCGATCCGAAAGAATAACTTCGAGGTGGTTTCGTACCCTACCATAATCTCTTCGTTTGTTCTCCGCTATTAGTGACTTTGGAGTGACTCTTTGTTGCATGTTGAGGGATAGTTATATGATCCAATTATGTTATTATTGTTGAGAGAACTTGCACTAGTGAAAGTATGAACCTTAGGCCTTGTTTCCTAGCATTGCAATACCATTTACGCTCACTTTTATCATTAGTTACCTTGCTGTTTTTATATTTTCAGATTACAAAAACCTATATCTACCATCCATATTGCACTTGTATCACCATCTCTTCGCCGAACTAGTGCACCTATACAATTTACCATTGTATTCGGTGTGTTGGGGACATAAGAGACTCTTTGTTATTTGGTTGCAGGGTTGTTTGAGAGAGACCATCTTCATCCTACACCTCCCACGGATTGATAAACCTTAGGTCATCCACTTGAGGGAAATTCGCTACTGTCCTACAAACCTCTGCACTTGGAGGCCCAACAACGTCTACAAGGAGAAGGTTGCGTAGTAGCCATCAAGCTATTTTTTGGCGCCGTTGCCGGGAGGTGAGTGCTTGAAGGTATATCTTTAGATCTTGCAATCGAATCTTTTAAGTTTCTTGTTTTATCACTAGTTTAGTTTATAAAAGAAAACTACGAAAAAAATGGAATTGAGGGTACCTCATATGCTTCATCTTTCTAATATCTTTCATGAAAATAAGGATTCCGATAATTGTGCTCAATTGCAAGAGGAAGAATGCATTAGAATGTTTGGCACTAAATATTTGAATGATGTGCATGATTACAATGTTGTTAGTATGAATTCCTTGAATATCCATGATGCTAATGATATGCAAAGCCACAAGTTTGGGGAAGCTATGTTTGATGAAAATGATATTTTTTGTCCCGCAAGTTTTGATGACCAAATTTATTATGATGAAAGCATGCCTCCTATTTATGATGATTATATTGATGAAAGTGGATTTGGAGAGGTCATGACTTTATTTAGTGATGAATCCACTATTTCGGAAGAGGTTCCAATTGCTTATGAGAACAAAGTTGCTATTTATGATGATTATTGTGATGACACGTATGCTATAAAGAATAAAGATAACCATGAAACTTGTCATCATGATTTTAATTTTCAATTGAATTATGCCTCATGTGATAATTATTTTGTTGAGTTTGCTCCCACCACTATTCCGAATGAGAAGAATTTTGCTTATGTGGAGAGTAATAAAATTTCTATGCTTGTAGATAATGAAAAGAATGCTTTAGGTGCTGGTTATATTGTTGAATTCATTCATGATGCTACTGAAAATTATTATGAGGGAGGAATATATGCTTGTAGGAATTGCAATAATATCAAGTTTCCTCTCTATGTGCTTAAAGTTTTGAAGTTATACTTGTTTTGCCTTCCTATGCTAGTTGATTATTGTTCCCATAAGTTGTTTGCTCACAAAATCCCTATGCATAGGAAGTGGGTTAGACTTAAATGCGCTTGCCGTGTGTTTCATGATGCTCTCTTTATGTTTCAATTCTTATCTTTTATACGAGCATCATTGAAATCATCATGCCTAGCTAGAAAGGCATTAAAGAAAAGCGCTTGTTGGGAGACAACCCAATATTTAACCCTACTGTTTTTGTGTTTTCACATGATTAAGCACTATATTAATAATGTTTTATAGCTTTTTTTCAATAAAGTGCCAAGTAGAACCTTTGGCAAGACTTGGGTGGAAGTTAAGGTGATCTTGCTGTAAAAAACAGAAACTTTGCGCTCACGAGTTTAGCTGTCATTTTTTACAGAAGAGTGCTTTTAAGTTGATTCTGTTTGCAGATGATTAATAGAAAAATTCCCCAGGTCCACCAATTTATTTCAGAATTGTTGGAGTTCCAGAAGTATACGTTTGATATAGATCACTACAGACTGTTCTGTTTTTGACAGATTCTGTTTTCTATGTGTTGTTTGCTTATTTTGATGAATCTATGAGTAGTATCGGAGGGTATGAACCATAGAGAAGTTGGAATAAAGTATATATTACACCAATATGAATTTATAATGAGTTCACAACAGTACCCAAGTGGTGATTTATTTTCTTATACTAACGGAGCTTACGAGTTTTCTGTTGAATTTTGTGTTGTGAAGTTTTCAAGTTTTGGGTAAAGATTCGACGGACTATGGAATAAGGAGTGGCAAGAGCCTAAGCTTGGGGATGCCCAAGGCACCCCAAGGTAATATTCAAGGACAACCAAGAGCCTAAGCTTGGGGATGCCCCGGATGGCATCCCCTCTTTCGTCTTCGTTCATCGGTAACTTTACTTGGAGCTATATTTTTATTCACCACATGATATGTGTTTTGCTCGGAGCATCATTTTATTTTGTTAGTATTTGCTTGCTGTTATTTAGAATAATGTTTTGCATCTCTATTTTCAATAAAAATGTCAAGGATAGCGTTTACCATGTTATTTTGCAAGTATACATGTTGCTGTTTCAAAACAGAAAGTTTATCACTGTTGCAAAAATTCCCTAGAAAAGCCAGAATATGATAAAATGTTGAATTTTTTTGCATATTGAGCTCTAATAAATTTTCTACAGTGTGGTAGAACTTCATAATGTTTGGAGTTAGTGAAGTATGATGAATCTTGCATTTTTTACAGACTGTACTGTTTTGGCAGATTGCTGTTATGTTTGCATTGTTTGCATATGTTTGCTTGTTTAATGATTCTATTTGAGGATAGGAGTACTAAATATGCAGAGACATTTAGTATGCAATGTTGAATAATAATTTTTGTGATTTGCTACAGTAGAGAATGATAAGGTTTTTGCATTGGTTCATACTAACTTATCTCACGAGTTCTTGTTGAGTATTGTGTGCATGAAGTTTTTGAGATTTAGGGAAACCGAGATATAAAAGGAATTAAGGAGACACAAAAGCTCAAGCTTGGGGATGCCCAAGGCACCCCAAGATAATATTTCAAGAAGGCTCAAGCATCAAGCTTGGGGATGCCCCGGTAGGCATCCCACATTTCTTCTTCAACAATTATCGGTTAGTATTGGTTGAGCCTAAGTTTTTGCTTCTTCACACGATGTGTGGTATTCTTAGAATGTCATTTTATTTTGTTTTGCTTATTGTTTGATTAATATCCCAAGATCTAAAGTTCTTAAATGAGAGAGAGTCTTCACATAGCTACATAATTATTTAACTACTCATTGATCTTCACTTATATCTTTTTGGTGTAGTTTGTCATTTACTCGTGTGCTTCACTTATATCCTACACTAGTAAAAAAAGACACATCCATGACATTTTGGGCCGAACGAATTTTTTTTCTGTCATACATATGACACTTCTATGATGATAATTGTGACAAAACCCGGTATCATCATAGATGTGGTGGGCTCCTACTTCTATGACAAAAAATCATGATAGAAAATGGGATTTTCGTCCTAGGCGGGCCGGAGACGCAGCTGCATGACATTCTTTGGGCCGTCCATGACGGAAAAATCCGTGGTAGAAGCGAGGGCGAGGAAAATTTCGGGGAGTTCACGGTTACGGTGGGAGGTCGGGGGCCGAGCGATGCTCGTTTCTCTCGTACACGTACGCGCGTGTGTGCGAGGCGTTGGCTCTAACTGAACCCGAGCGAGGCATTGGGCTCTAACTGAACCCGAGCGATTGCACAGCAGGCTACGCGTTACTGAACCCGAGCGATCGATCGATGGCTGTTAACTGAACCCGATCGAGCGATTCCTTCGCTACTGCTGCTAACTGATGCCGATCGATGCTGCCTCAGGGATGAACAGTGAGCGTTGCGGGCGGGGGGGGGGGGGGTTTGGATGAACAGTGAGCGGTGGCGTTGCCTCTGGATGAACAGGACCCCGTGGTGTGGTGGAGGGCTAGATGAACAGTAGACGGTGGAGGGGTGCCCGTGGAGGGGTGGCTGAACAGGTCCCCGTGGTGTGGAGGGCTGGATGAACAGTAGACGGTGGAGGGGTGCTCATGGAGGGGTGGTTGAACAGGACCGCGTGGTGTGGAGGGCTGGATGAACAGTAGACGGTGGAGGGGTGCCCGTGGAGGGGTGGTTGAACAGTAACCGGTGGAGTAGCGCGCGGTGGAGGTTGGATGAACAGGAGCTCGTGGAGGCTGGAGGAGGTCGACGGTAGCCCGTGGAGGCTGGAGGTGGTCGACGGTGGAGATGAACAGTATCCCGTGGAGTCCCGTTTTGTGGTACGCCACTCCCCTCCCGATGAACAGGACCCCCGTTTCGACCGTAGGAGGTCCGTTTCGTCCGTTTTGCGGTACGCCACACCCCTCCCGATCAACAGGACCCCCGTTTCGACCGTAGGAAGTCCGTTTCCTTCGTTTTGCGGTACGCCACACCCCTCCCGATCAATAGGACCCCCGTTTCGACCGTAGGAGGTCCGTTTCCTCCGTTTTGCGGTACCCCACACCCCTCCCGATCAACAGGACCCCGTTCCGAACGTAGGAGGTCCGTTTCTTCCGTTGTGCAGTACGCCAGGCCTCGTTTCCATCACCTGTTCCGTCCAAGCCCTCCCGATGAACACGACCACGCATTCCGTTCCGACCCAGCCGGTTGGCTCCCACGCGTTCCATTGCCTCCCGATGAACACGACGCATTCCGTTGCCTCCCCATGAACACGACGCATTCCGTTGCCTCCCCATGAACACGACGACGACGCTGTTTCTCCGTTCCGACCCAGCCATGTACATGAGCCCTGGCCGTACGTATGCGCGAGTAGGCGTTCGAGACCCCGCCCGTATGTACACATACGTGGCCGTATTTTCTTTCTTGCACCCTGGCCGCTGTACGTACGTGTACATGCTACGTGCGCGCCTCTACTATGACACGTACGCGCCTCTACTACGACACATGCGCGCCTCTACATCCACCAGTATATATGTACGTACACGTTCGCGACCAGAATGACAACGCTACGTACGCTTCGACCAGGTGGGTCCCGACTGTCAGGCACTTCCTTGCGTGCGAAGATGTAGCTGTTGGGTCCCAGCAGTCAGGGGGGCGAATCGTTTTGTTTTTTTTGCCCGGACGAACTTCCTTGCATGCGAAGGTGTAGCTTGTGGGTCCCAGCAGTCAGGGGGAAACATTTTTTTCGCGAAATACGGTGGCCCGTCCGGTGGGTCCCCGCTGTCAGGTGGAGGAATAATTATTTTGCACGTAATAAGGAGGCACTTCCTTGCTGCGGCCGTGGACCCAGCTGTCAGCCTCTCTACATATAGTCCACGTCCGATGGAAGCCGTTCCTTGACCACGTTGACCACGCCGCGCCGAGAGCACCAGGGCGGTGGACGACGGCGAGGCCTAGGGAGGGGATGACGCGGAGCCGGGGAAGACGCGGCAATGGATGCCCACGCGTAGAGGAGTATGAGGGTTCACTGGTTCGCTGCGGTGTGAGGCTGTCGTCGCCGCAGAATAACAGGGGTGTGGGTGAGTAGAGGGATGGCTTGGCCAGCGGTGGGAGTAGTAGGGGGCGGTGAGGCCTCCGCTGCATCGCAGCCGGCCACGGGAGGCAGGAGCACGAGGCACGACCAGTGCTGGTTTGGGCGGCTGGAGCAAGAAGACCAGAGGTTGAAGAAGCACTACGGCCGTTGGATGGACATCGTACGGTCACTGGAGCTAGAATCATGCATATTGACTAAGTTGACAAAGCTCTCCGTCCCCGTCAACTTAGTAGGCCCACAAGTCAGCCTGCCACTATACTGGGTCCCAGCTAACAGGGGGAGTATTCATTTTTTGTGTGCGTAATAAGGAGGCACTTCCTTGCGTGCGAAGATATAACTGGTGGGTCCGAGCTGTCAGCAGCGGTAACATTTTTTCGCGAAATACAGAGGCCCTTTCGGTGGGCCCCTAATGTCAGGTGGAGGAATCATTATTTTGCGCGTAATAAGGAGGCATTTCCCTTCGTGCGACCGTGGACCCAGCTGTCGGCCTCTCCACGTACACTCCACTTCAGATGCATGTCGGTCGTTGACCACGTTGACCAGGCCGCGCCGAGAGCACCAGGGCGGTGGACGACGGCGTGGCCTAGGAAGGGAACGACACGGAGGCAGGGAAGACTCGGCAGTTGTTTCCCACGCGGAGGGGAGTACAACTGTACGAGGGTTTACTGGTTCGTCTGCCGTCGCCGGAGAATAACAGCAGGTGTGGGTGAGTAGAGGGATGGCTAGGCCAGCGATGGGAGTACGGTGGGGCGGTGAGGCCTGCGCGGCAGCACAGCCGGCCGCGGGGAGGAGGGAGCAGGCAGTCCCGCCGGCTCTTGTTTGAGCGGCTGGAGAAGGAAGAGCAGAGATTGAAGAAGCACGACAGCCGTTCGATGGACATCCAACAGTCACTGCTTGTGCATCAACCTTTTTTTTAGGAAAGCCTCAAATCTGTGGAAAACAGCATACAACCCATCTGCCATTATTTCTAATAATTTACAGCCCATTTGCTAATTCTTAAGTTTTTTTGGAGCCCATATTCTTTTTGTTAGCATTACAGCCCATATTGTGGCCACGGTTAAAAAATTATACGAAATTTTGCATATTTCGGTGCGGTCCGAACTGTTTTTAATCCCGAAATTTCGACTCACATTCAAACTGATTTTAAAAATAAATGTATATCAATATAAAATCCAACAAATTCTCCACGCATAAAAATTAATGTAATTAAAATCTCGAAATGAAAAAAAAGATATTTGAAAGTAATTGCCGGTTTGATCTGTTTTAAAAATGTACAGCCCATTTCTCATTACTGATAGGCCATTTTCTCGGTCAGCCGAATGAAGCTCTCCTCGTCTTGGAAGATTTGCAGCCCAACAGGCCTGACAAAGCGACTTACTTGGCAAATCACAAAAAAACTGGGCTGTGGCCGTGGACCCAGCTGTCAGCCTCTCCACGTACAGTACTCTTCCAATGTAAGTCGGTCGTTGACCACATTGACCACGCCGCGCCGAGAGCACCAAGGCGGTGGACGACGACGAGGCCTAGGAAGGGGACGATGCGGAGCCGGGGAAGACGCGGCAGTGGATGCCCACGCGGAGAGGAGTACGAGGGTTCACTGGTTCGGCTTCGGCGTGAGGCTGCCATCACCGCAGAATAACAGGGGGTGTGGGTGAGTAGAGGGATACCCTGGGCCAGCGGTGGGAGTAGTAGGGGGCGGTGAGGCCTCCGCAGAATCACAGCCGGCCACGAGAGGCAGGAGCACGCGGCACGACCGGCGCTGCTTTGGGCGGCTGGAGCAAGAAGACCAGAGGTTGAAGAAGCACTATGGCTGTTAGATGGCCATCGTACAGTCACTGGAGCTAGAATCGTTCATATTGACTAAGTTGACAAAGCCCTCAGTCCTCGTCAACTTAGTAGGCCCACAAGTCAGCTACCCACTATGGTGGGTCCCAGCTAGCAGGGGGTATTCATTTTTTGGTGCGTAATAAGGAGGCACTTCCTTGCGTGCGAAGATATAGCTGGTGGGTCCGACCTGTCAGCGAGGGGAACGTTTTTTTCACGAAATACAGAAGCCCTTCCCACATAAAGTGCACGTACAGTGCGTAATAAGGAGGAACTTTCCTTGAATGCGACCATGGACCTCGTGGGTCCCAGCCGTCAGGCTCTCCACGTACAGTCCTCCTCCGATGACTCTCATATGTTGACCACGCCTCGCCGAGCGCACCGAGGCGGTGGACGACGGCGAGGCCCCAGACTGGAACGACCCAGAGATGGGGAAGACGCGATAGTGGAGTCGCAGACGGAGAGGAGTGGGAAACTTGACTGGTTCGGGTGCGGGGTGGGCCTACACTTGGCAGAGAATAACAGGAGGTGCAGAGTGGAGGGATGGCCTGGCCGTCGGCGGGGTAGCGTTTCGCTGAGGAGCGCCAAACAACGCCGCTGGACGCCGAAGGCTGGAGCAGGCGGTTCCGGCAGTGCTGGGGGAAGAAGACGAGAGATTGAAGAAGAATGCCGGCCGTTGGATGTAAATCCAACGCCTTCTTAGGCTTCGACCTACTAGCCCACATGTCAGCCAGTCCATTTGTTTTTTAGTCCATTTGGTGGGCTGGGTGAAACAATGATGTAGCACCTAAATCCCATTTGCATTTTTCTCCAAATCCGCAGACTTGTTGGGCTGGGTGAAAATATCATGTTGGGCTAGACGGAGAAATGTTATAAAAACATAAACACATGATTGCACGTCAGTAAAATCTTTGCAAGCTTATGTACGCAATCACTAGGAGGTAACTTGCCAAGTTATATATAAACAATTATTATTATTATTTTGTAAGAACTTTCAACTTACGAAATAAAATATCATTTTAATTTGATGAGTTAATAGTATGTGGGGTATTATTTTTTTTAGGCTAGATGTGGGACAGTTGAGTTGGTTCTAGGGGAAAGTACTGGGAGAAAACACAGTTTACATCGAAAAAGAAAGTGGGAGAAAATTGAGAGACCTGCTGGGTCCACCTGAGGAGGGGAATATGTTGGGAGGAAGGAGATTCAAAGCACGGCAGCCGAGTGAACTAGTTTTTTTTACGGACAAGTGAACTAGTTTACATACATAAGCAAATAGCCACTAAAAAAGCAATCAGGTTAATGGGTTCTTAAAAGAAATATTTCGGACAAAACAGATAATTACGACACATAGGCTAATGCATGAAACACTTAGATGATAAAGGTGCTTATAAACAGATAAAGTACAACATCTAGACCTTCCTGGCACGCTTGATCATGACGCTGCGGCTGTCTGTGTACTCGTCGGTTACGGGAAGTAGACACGCCCTCATGTCCAAGATCTGCCTGTACATGTCATAGCATGCCTATGCGTCCTTGGCCGCGTAGGTTATGTAGGCTAGATTCAGAGGTACCTACCACGTGTTCAGGTAGTCTTCTTTCATGTTGGCGTATCAGGGGTCGATGATGGTCTCAGCGAGGTCAACCACGGAGTCCTTCTCCTGCCCGTTGCTGACGATCTTGTATTGATTCTGGATGTCGACAAGCTTGTTGCACCGGATGGCCGAATCATCGCGTTCTTCCTTCTCTCCACCGTAGCAAAGGTGCAGTCGGCGCTGCCGATGAAACGGGCGAATGCTCCAGAACCTGGTGCAGCCATAGGACTGAGGCGAGGCAGAGCTTCACCGAGTCCGTATCGTTGGTGTACATCACATTCAACTTGGTGCAGCCATAGGACTGAACGGCGAACTCAAAGAGGAACTCCTTGTTGAAGTCCATATCCAGCAGGCTCACCCCTCGGATCGCCATTGGAGTCTCTTCGAGTGAACGAGTGTGTAGGCGGCGGCAGCAGTTCGTTTTTCAACTCTTGGGGAACTAGATTCAACAGTAAGCTGAGTGTGTACAGGCGACAACAGTTACTACCCCTCCCTCATCCGCTGCACGCCCGGCAGAAGATGCACCCTCGGCCACACGTCGGTTCACGAGCGGGTCTGTATTGGTAGTGTAATAACAGGAGTTAGTGGTCACGTTACTTAAATTTAATTAGCTTTAATAGAAATTTATACTTAAAACAAGCAATGCATTCGCTCGTTCTATCAGTGCCACAGGATCAACATGCACAACAATTAGAATTATTATTCTCAGGACGCTCACGATCAGCACATTTGTCGCACTTTCACAAAGATAATACTACCAAGTTTGAACTGTTTGTTATGGTTGTTGTCCTCTGCATCATCATGCCGTGTTTCCCAGCTTGCAAGATTCAGAACCAACAAATAAGATCCAAATAATAAGTATAACAAAGATGCCTACACATCTCATTGATTCCCAGCTTGCAAGATTCAGAACCAACAAATAAGATCCAAATAATAAGTACAACAAAGATGCCTACACATCACATTGATTCCCAGCTTGCAAGATTCAGAACCAACAAATAAGATTCAAATAATAAGTACAACAAAGATGCCTACACATCTCACTGATTCCCAGCTTGCAAGATTTAGAACCAACCCATTAGAGCCTTTTGATAAAGTGAATATCGGGATTAAATCCATCTTGGCTAGCCATGTCATAAAATCGAAGAACTTGGCGAATGCTCTTGACCGTCACAACATCTGTAGTTGAGTATTCTTGTTTGCACAGCGCAGATAATAAAGAGCATGATTACTATAATACTGGCACTAGTGGAAGTCAACCTGCAGCTCCACTCGATGATTCAATTCATGCCACTTTTTCTGCAGTTCGCCTGAAATGAAGCAAAGATTGCGTCATTCAGCTACGGCTCATCTTGCAAAGGCTAATAAAATGTTGCACGAGATTACCAGCAGAATTTGACAGAGATTTTGGAAACTCCAATCACCATTTTGTGCAGTTCCACCAAAATTGAGAGATGTTGCCCATGTAACATTTTAGTTGAACTGCACAAGACACTCATTCCAAAAAAGTGTTTTGTGCAGTTCACCAAAAGGTCACAATAGCAACGAGGTGAAATGGATATCCCTATCTACACAAAAAGATAGAAAGTAAACATTTGCTGGTCAATAAGAATATACGAAACATATACAAAATGAAAACAAGCATCTTAATTATGTTCAAGGCAATCACGCAAGGACAGTAGAAATTTTAAAACGTCAGCAATGCTTCATGTTACCAGAAGCTAATATGGGATCACGTTAATGGTGGCATTGCTTGTTTATGAGACACAGTAAATCAACAGCAGCTAAAGAGTTGGTTTAAGGGCATGGGACCATGGGGACACCAGGACACTCAGCAGCGTAAAGGAGCAACCTACTTATCATACTGGAGAAAACAACAGGAGTGCCATTTGTAACACAGTTTAATTGCATCTTATCACTGGAGGCATTAGATTAACAATAACACTGGTTAGACATGTCCCTAAGGTAACAGTGTGATCGCTTCATTTTACATGCGCCCTTACATTAACAACAGCAAAAGGTTGGTATAAGGACATGCGACAGTGGACGCATCAGCACAATGTACCTACAAGCTGGCATAAAGTGGTGATGCCGAGTTTGTTCATGCTATGTGAGGGCAGCAAACCTAGTCCTGGAGACCTTGTACTATGTGAGGGCAGCAAATCTAATCCTGGAGACCTTTTACTATGTGAGAGCAGCAAATCTAATCCTGGAGACCTTTTACTATGTGAGGACAGCAAATCTAATCCTGGAGACCTTTTACTATGTGAGGGCAGCAAAACTAATCCCGAGACCTTTTACTATGTGAGGGCAGGAAATATAATCCTGAGACCTTTTACTATGTGAGGGCAGCAAATCTAATCCTGGAGACCTTTTACTATGTGATGGCAGCAAATCTAATCCTGGACATACTCTGTTGACTTGTCCACCAGCCGCCACTTTCTATCCTTTTTTCAACCAATAATAGATCTGTTCCTTATCCAGTTTGTACTACGTTTTCCCATTATTTCCCTTTTCAACCAAGAGACCGGTTGGGTATCCGGGCTCTACTACTTTCACCATATTATTTCTTCTTTGAATCAAGTCCTAGATTCATGCTACAACTTTCCCCCTTTATTCGTTGTTTGAACAAAGCCCTAGATTCGAATGCATGAAGTAGCTTTACCTCTAATAATACTAAAAATTTAGGTGGCTTTGGAAGAGCTGATGGGAGTAGAAAAAGATGCAAATGCAGACACGTGGGGAGCTGGGGCAGTAGAGCAAGGCCGCTTTCGAAGAACTTATACCTGAGGGTCGCCGGGATGTCGGCGGCGGCAGGTCGGATCTGCGGACAATACGGCAGGGAGGAAGAAGGGTCGGAGGACCTCCCGAGCCGGCGCTGTGTCGGAGAGAACGGCATGGGCAGAGGATCGGGCCCCTCCGGCAGCTGTGGGTTTCCTCCCTCGGCGGCGATGACCGCGTGAACGATGCACCTTTTAGTCCTCTACACACACCGGCCGAAGGGATCCGGCCGGATCTGTGACCAGCGGTGAGCAGAGAGAAAATGTCGCTACCGCTGTCTTGTTTATATCTGGAGAGGATGAGAGAATGAAGAGAGCAACCCTAGTAAAGCAAGCGCTCATGCCCCTGCGTCCATATATAGTGGAGTGATTATCTTTTTTCTCTCCACAACAAGCGTTTCAATTTGTGTACGTGGCATTAAAGAAAAGAAACTCTCTATTTAAGGTGACTACTGTACAACTCCTACTTACTACTAGTAGTACTACAGTATTGTTCACTTGTGCTCCCCGCCCCTCCATTCATTGAACAACCCCACGGGTGAATAAACATACAGTAAGTACTGTATTTATATAGAACGAACAAGCTCGAACTATTTTCACGTAGTTAAAAGTTGAGGGCGGGGCTTTTCCCGGGCAGTACGCGCGGCAGTTTTCGGGTAGGAGGTTTGACAGAGAGGCGAGGAGGGTGAGCGAGTGGGGCTGTGCGATTTGACGGCGCGTTACTGCTGGAAAGACTTGTGATATGACCACTCACTATAGTCATGAATTACTGGCGCTCCGACCGGGGTGATGCCCCCCTTCCGTTCCGCGCTCTAATCTGGTGCATGACACCTCGACCCGGATGCTGGCTCTCCCACATGTCGGAGTAGTAAGAAGGAGCAAAGAATGATGCGGTATATACTAGTACTATACTACTCCCTCCGTTCCTAAATATAAGTCTTTGGAGAGATTTCACTATGGACCACATACGGAGAAAAATGAGTGAATCTACACATAAAATGCATCTATATACATCCGTATGTTGTCCACAGCAGCCCAGTGAACCAGTAGTGCGAACCACGGTAGCCCAGTGAACCAGTAGTGCGAACCACGGTAGCCCAGTGAACCAGTAGTGCGAACCACGGTAGCCCAGTGAACCAGCAGTAGAAAACAATGTGGTGATACAGCCATAAAAAACAATGTGCTACGGTCCACACTGTAGCATGTACAGTCACACTCCTCTTTGTTTGGATCCCTGAGTTAGAGCTAGTTTGGGTTGAAATAGCCTCAAATTAGAGAAACAAGAGGGGTTAGTTTGAGCTAGTTTGCTCTAACCCAGCTAAAAAAACTAGCCCGGTGGAGAGGTTCTAATTGGGTTAGTTATCCTCGGGCCCACTAAAAGAGAACTAAAAAAATCTCCCCTGCCCGCACCAGATCGCTCCCCCCCTCTCGCACGACTCCTCTCTGTTCCCCATAGGGCCGCTCGCCCTCTCTCTCCTCCGGCCGCCCTCTCCTTCCGGCCTCCGCCGCCCTACTCCGGCCGCCCTCTCCCTCCGGCCTTCAAAGGTCACCCCGCTCCCCCTTCACCAGTCGTTTTTCTCCCTCTGTCGTGTGCGGCGGCGGCGCATCTACCAGGGAGGTCGCGAGATGGGTGAGTTTGTTCGTTCCTTCTCTGTCTCACGGCCATATCATTGATCTTGCTTGCTCTAGCGCTAATTCTGATTTGGAAAAGTAGATCCTGATCAAACTTGGTATAGATTTGTGGTGCACGCATGGAATTGTTTGATGCTGCTTGAGGAGGTAATAAATCTTTCTAGAGTCCCAAAGATTCAGGTCACCTTTCTAGGTATTTCAATTTCAGGCTTGCATTATTTCTAGAGGCCCAAAGATTCAGTTCACCTTTCTAGGTATTTCAATTCCAGGCTTGCATTATTTCTAGAGGCCCAATGATTCAGTTCACCTTTTTAGGTATTTCAGTTTCAGGCTTGCATTATTTCTAGAGGCCCAAAGATTCAGTTCACCTTTCTAGGTATTTCACTTTCAGGCTTCCATTATTTCTAGAGGCCCAAAGATTCAGTTCACCTTTCTAGGTATTTTAGTTTCAGGCTTGCCTTATTTCTAGAGGCCCAAAGATTCAGTTCACGTTTCTAGGTATTTTAGTTACAGGCTTGCATTATTTCTAGAGGCCCAAAGATTAAGTTCCCAGTCGGCGGCAATCGGCCCTACTACCCATGCCGGTGTCGACCTCAACTCGCAAGGGCCGGTGTCGGAGGGGTTCTCGGGGCTTGGGCTCTACAGAGCCTTCCTCCAGAGCGACGATGGCGAGCTCCTCCCTCGGTGCGTGAGGGGCTCCGGGCTCCCTCCCTATCGTGAATGACTTCCGTGATGAGTTAGATCATTCTTTGTTTCATGAAGTGTTTTTTTATTTTGTGAAGCTTGATTGACAACTTGTATGTTTAAGTGGGATATCTCATTTGTATGGAAAAAGTAAAAATTATCATGTTTTGCATGCTTGATTTGTATAGATGGTTCGTTTATGTCAATTGTGAGCGGGAGGAGGCCATAGAAGAGCCGGCCACACCAAGAGGGTGCTTGGATCCAAGGGACTTATTTTAGTCTGACTAAAAATAGTCTCTTTAAGAGGCTAAAGTTCCAAGCACCCCTGACTAAAGAGGGGCTAAAACTAGTCTTGAGACTAAAAAAAATTAGTCAGGGGTACCCCTACTAAAATGTGGATTAGTCCTCTCTCTCCTCATTTAGCTCCTCTCCTTTAACACAGGCGAGTTCTGGATTGGAGGGTTTGGAGGATAATAAATGCTCATTAACTTGATTTTAGTCTCTTTAGTATTTGGATCCAAGCATGGGTGAGGCTAGCAAGTTTTAGTCCCACTACTTTTAGTCATGGAACTAAAACGTATCCAAGAACCCTCCAAATTCGGCAGGAAATAGGGTCCAAAGTAGTCAAATGATTGAGACAGAGCATTTATTGTCAATCTAACCCTGCCATCCATACACGTCTTTGGTTTAGAGTTAGTTCAGGGTTAGAATCTAACTCTAACCTCTAACTGAGTAGAGTTCTCCTCGTCTCGGTTCATCGCCATCATACTTTCCCCATTCCTGTGTTTTCAGTATGCTGCGAATCAAAGAGGCCCATTTTATTGCGGGAAAAATCAAAGAGGCCCTTAGACTGGTTTCGGTCCGGTCATTTTTTATAAACGTGTTATGTCCAAAATTTAATGAACGTGCTCCGGTTTCCAAGAAAATAATCCGGTTTCATGTAGTAATTCATTCATTTATTTATTCTTCTACGGGGGGTTTGCATGTAATTCGTGAGGTCTGAAATGTAAAGTACCCCGGCATATGCTCCGACTCGTGCATGCACTATGACCCAGATGCTCTATGTCCCACATGTCGGCGAATGGGAGCACGTGGAAATAGCCTAGGAGAACATATAGGAGGATAAATGCGTGAAATAATATGTACTCTGAAGCGTAGCCGCGGTTCGAAAAGGAGACCTAAAGTGATGACAGCTATACGTCGCACGCACCCAACTAGTGGTACTAGACATACGACTAATTTTTCCCTCAAAAAAAAAGAGGCACGAGTGCTCAGTACTCCTATTCTATAAACACGAGTCCCATCTGACAACAGCGTCCGTGCTACAGCTAGCTCTCCTCCCTCGTTTCTCTCTTCTAATTCTAAACTCGGCCGACGCCCGGTGGGCAGGGTGGGTTTGCTCAACTGCGGCCCCACCTCACAGTGAAAACGTTATGACTGGAATAAAAATGCCATATACTCCCTCCGTTCATAAATATAAGCCTTTTTAGATACTATTTCAAATGGAATACAACATACAGATGTATGTAGACATAGTTTAGAGTGTAGATTCACTCATTTTGCTCCGTATGTAGTAGTCACTTGCTGGAATCTTTAGAAAGACTTATATTTGGGGACGGAGGGAGTCTATACTAATAAAACATTAAGGCCACGAGGCGATGCAGTGCTGGTTACAGGAGGCAAGAAGAGATGCATCCAACGACGACGTCCACCTCCTCGACTCAGGGCGCCGACCCACCGAACGGCGCCTAAGTAGCAGCGGCTTTCGTGGCTAGGTCGACGTGCTTCTGAACAATGGCGTCCAAAGATTCCAGCCGCTGGAAGAAGGCCAACGTCTTTCTGTCCTTGCTTGCCTTGTAGTGGCCTATGTAGACGATTTCCTCGTAGACGTGGATGTGCAGGTCGACGGTTTCTTGCATGGCGAGGCGCTGTGCGGCGAACGCGGCCTCGAGGTGCACATTCTTCATCGCGACCTCTGGCACCTGCAGGGCCACCAGGGCTTGGAAGAGTTCATCACCATGGAGGCTGATGAGGGTGGCAGGCAATGAGGAGCATGGGCGTGCGGGCTGGAGCAGTACGGCAAGGTCGTCCGCAAGCTTCTTGACGGCGGTGGACTTGTGGATGGAGTTGACCATCATGTCGTCCATGTGAGAGGTGAAGCCGGCATCGGCGAGTGCTACGATGCCTGCGGTCGCCAGCACCGTCTGGAAACGCTGCGCGGTGCGGGGCCGCAGGCCGGCGCCTTGGATGATTTGGCACAGCCGACTGCCGCTCGCGTCCATTGCCTCCATAGGTGCTTGTGGCTTCTGGTCACTTGGTCTTGGATTGGAGTGAGCAGTGTTGCGCAGAGACTTGGGAGTAGATGGATTGGAGTGGTGGGGCGCCTTTATTATATGAGAGTCCAAACTGTGTCGCATTCACATCGTGCTGGCTCTATTCTGCTTCTCCAATTAATTCCCTCTGCATGTAATTGAGGATGCATCATTGACCGTTCAACGTCTCGGGAACCGCTACCCTCTCCATCCTTGGCATTCAAGCACCTATGGTCCCGTCGACGACGAGGTGCCTATGATGACTTCGTAAATTTCAAGATGATAGTGTCGTGCGTGTGTGCGTGCATAGGGGTGAGTGTATGCGCGTGTATATGAGCGCTTGCGTCTGTACTGTGTAAAAAAACGTAAATGCGTGTCAAAAAGAGACTAGTCAGTATACTCAATATTGTGCACTTCGGAGAGGAAAACGATAGAACTAGTACGTATTTATTTACGGTGCAGATTCACTCATTTTGCTCCATATGTACTCCTTCTCGGTGTAGTCTAGTCACTTGTTGAAATCTCTAGAAGGGCAAATACTCCTTTCTGGTTTACAGGGCTATACTAGCAAGTAGTTGTACGTACTAGTACAATAGTGGGCTCACATAGCAATTTTGTCTCATGCAAGAGCCTGGCTATATGCGTGCTCCAATGTTCACAACTGCAACGTTCGGTTTGCGCTTGGCTCTTCACCTCTTCGAGAAGACGAACAATGATGTTACTACTACTGCTTCTACAGTGTCGAATCCACTGCTGCATGTCCGTCCACCGTGAGCGGGACAGATAGCTTGTTGTAGAAGTACTACTAAGCAAAAGCCTGTCCTCGTTTGCGAGCAACCGCGCGCATGTGTGAGGGAGAAGGCGTGTAGTAAAATCAAGCTTCTCCGCATTGTATGAGTTGACGCCACACATCATAGCACTGGCCCCACATGGTTGCCTCTAAACTTGGCTGAAAGACCCGCAATGTACAATATATTTGCTGCAACCTCTAACATTTACCCACCACAAATTAAAATATATGTGGCCGTACGCATCGTTCTGATGCAGAGGCTGGGGAGGCCCCCCTTTTCAAAAAAAACAAATTAAAATATATATTCCTGTCTTGACCAGATGAGCGTGCAAACTACAATCACCAGGGTGTCAGGTAGGGCCAGAAGACTATTTAAAAAAAAAAACTTCGAGCCAGCCACATAGCATGGAGCCAACCCCAACGATTTTAAGCTTACAGGCACGGTACACGCTATCCTAGACTACTCTACACATGAAACTGCCACACAAGCATCCGGGCTGCGCTTGGCTCTTCGCCTCTTCGGGAAGTCGAACAATGATGGAGTACTACTGCACTAGAGGAGTACTACAGTACACTTCTGGCCATCTGACACCGATTGAACTGCTGCATGTCCACCGCGTGCGGGAGGGAGAGCGTGTAGTGAAAGCTTCTCCTAGTCTTGCCAGCCACCACGCTCATGGGCGAGGGAGGGACGCTCCTGCCTTTGCGTGTATGACAGGTGGGTCCGACAGGTGTGTGGCCAACCTGTCATACAGCCAAAGGCAGGTGCAGTTAAGTCCGCGAGGGAGAGGATAATCAAACTTCTGGTTGATGTACGAGTTGACGTGACACATCAAAGCACTGCACTCGATATATTTCAATAATTTGCGTTTACCGATGCATTAATTACAACCCGTGCATGCATGCCGTGACTCTCCTTTTGATACTTGCATGTGTTGATTTAATGCACCTTGAAGTAGTATAAAATATGTGACGATAAAGCTTTGTAATACCCCGGCCCAAGTCGAGAGATGGTTGTGCACGAGGAGGGCGAGATCATGCAGACCGAACAGGACCCGACGATGGAGCTCTCTAAGGTCTCGATGGACCTCACCGTGCTCCACTGCCCCTTGTGCCTCCGCCCCTTGACGCCTCCAGTGTATGAGGTTTGAATACACCTCGTCCGTTTGGCTGATTGAGCAAGGTGCAGGTTTTTTGATTGATGTGTTGTTCGATTGATTTCTGCAGTGCAAGGGAGGGCACCTGGCCTACGCGGACTGCCACGTCGAGTGCCCAGGGAACCAGCGGCAGTGCCGGAAGTGCGAGCGCGGCGGTGGCTTCGACGTGCGGAACACGGCGGTGGATTTCGTCCTTTCGTCGGTGAGGGTGGAGTGCCCGCACGAAGGCTGTTGGCTCTACGTCACTTACCACAAGCTCGCCAATCACCAGAGCGTGTGTCCGCTCGCGCCCTGCAAATGCCCCGTGCCCGTCTGCGGCTACGAAGGCCCGCCGCCGGCGCTCTACCACCACATCAGCACCGCACATCCCATGCCCGTGCACAGGATCCAGTACGGCAAGGTGCTCCAGCTGCAAGTGCCACTGTCGGAGCCACGGCTCTTGCTGTTCGCGGAGGAGGACCGCCGCGCGTTTTTCTTGGTCGGTGGCATGCTCGACATCAGCGCGCCTATCACCGTGTCGGTTGCCTGCATCAAAGCGGGGGCATCCCCACTGCCGCACTACGTGGCCAAGCTGTGGGCGAACGGCCCGCCGGGGGAGCCCAAAGGCACGACCGACGCTGTCAAGGTGGAAATGGAGGTGACAAGCAGCAAGGATCCCGGCGACGTCGACGTGCAGGAGCTGACCTTCTTGACAGTTCCGCCCAAGCTGCTGGCCGGGGCTAAGCTTGTGTCCCTCCACATTCAGATTGACAAACTCACGTCCTAAATGTTTCTACAATGCCTTCTGTTTATCTTAGTAATATGCTAATATAGGGATTACCTTGGTCTACTTTAGCTTAAGAAATGGTGGGTTTTGGTGGCGATGCAGCAATTACTTCGACATCAGATCAGTAATTTCCAACAGTCGAACGGATATTTTGTGTCTGTTGGATATAAAGTTCCTTTGGGTAAGAAGTACTACTTGTCATCAAAATGGATAAAAGGAGATGTATGTAGACGTATTTTAGTTCTAGATACGTCCCTTTTTATCCATTTTGATGACAAGCACTCCCTCCGTTCCACAATACATGCCTTCCATTTGTCAAAATATAGATGTATCTAGACATGTTTTAGTATATAGGTACATCCATGATAGAGCCAATCGGATGGTTGAGAACACTACAATTCGTAGCTACAGATGCGTGTGTGACTCCCAGATGCAGAGGCCGGGGGTCATCATCCTCCTTTTCGAGATAAAACAGACGCGTGTGTGAGAGCTCGCCACGCGGCTATTCCTGTCGAACGCCCCATTAACCATAAGATATGTATACGACGGTGTCAGTTATTGCACGTACACAACAGTACTCCCTCCTTTCCGGTTTATAGGGCTTAATTCAAAAATCTCACCAACCAAGATGGTGAGTGGTAGAATATTTTTTGTAGTTTGCAAAAGCACCTAATTAATGCTCTTGTTTTTCTCAAAAAATTATGTTTATCAATGCATTAATTGCAATGCATGCATGCATAAAGTACATGCATTGGTCAATTTTCTCTTAATACTTGCATGCAATGATTTAATGCACCTTGGAATCTGAACATGTGTTGGGGAACAACCAAATTGAGCCTTATAAAATGGAAAAACTAAAATTTTGAGATAAGCCCTATAAAACCGGAAAGGAGGGAGTAGAAAAAGAAGTAGTCCATCTGGGAATAGTGCCGCACTTCGAAACTAGAACCGTCAATAAATTTTGAGCTTGCGTCTCGTCACATTCCAAATTACTCCACGCTATATTGAATTGCAAACCTGTTCACACCGATCACAACCTAAACGGTTTCCCACTTAGGAGCGTATTAGTACCACACTATATTGAATTGCAAACCTGTTCACACCGATCACAACCTAAACGGTTTCCTACTTAGGAGCGTATTAGTACTCGGTTATAAATACTAGTATGCCAAGATGACTGCACCTTCCTCCTCAAATCCTCATCCACAAAAACAAACAAGTCATTCAACATCCTTCCCTTGCGTCTGCCATGGCCAGCGTGAGTTCTGGGTCGAGAGATTGCCACCAGGGAGGGGCGAGCATGGAAGCAGAAGCACGAGAGATGTCCCGCCTCGCTGCGAGAGCAGTCGACATGACCGCCGCGCGGAAGTAGCAGCACAGAGGTCCCGCCGCGCCGCTGAAGCAGCACGGAGGTCCCGCCGCGCCGTCGATGCAGCAGACTGGTCCGGCCGCGCCGCGGAAGCAGCAAAGATGTCCCACCACGCCACGAATGCAGCAAAGATGTCCCGCTGCGCCGCGGTGGCCTGGGAAAATTTCTCGCGGGCAGGCGACGACTGTTACAGGCGCATGCATGCGATCGTCCATAGCCAGATGGATCAGATCTCCGGCTGGGCGAGGTTGCAGGATGACATGAAAGCCTCGTTTGAACAGGCTACCGGCGTCATCCGGCAACTAAGGGAGGGCAATGAGAGGCTCCGGGCCGAGCGCGACCTGCTGAGGGAGAAGATCGTCCGAAGTGCAGAGCAGCAGGAGGAGACCAGTGCCTTGTTGAAGAGGACCGGCGTCATCGTCAAGAAACTTATGGACGAGAATGACATGCTCCGCAACGAGCGCCAAAGGCTGGTGGAGGAATCCGTGGATATTCTCAAGCAGCGTCTTGAGGACACGAAATAGCTCATCGCCGCTCGCCGCGGAGACTAGTTCCCGCGGCCTGCCGCAACGCATCAAGACAGTAGAGATCAGCGAGCCAGATCCTTGTCTTCCTTCTTCTTTTGCCCTTGTGTATTTCGGGCGTAGCCGCATGTGGCTTTTTAAATTATCTTTCTAATTATGTAAGACAATTAATCGTCCTTATCTTTCTGTGGAAGATCAATGTTGTGAGGCTGGAATGAAGAAAACTCTTGCTGTGGCGACCCTGGCATTGATGTTCTTCTAGTTGCTGCTGGGCTTCCTTCAGTTTCTTGGTTTCTTTTGATGTAATAATCGGTATAGGATGTGGATTGTGTCGTCGGTTGTGAAATGTTGGGTTCTAGCGCGGATGTTTGGCCTTTGTTGGCCTCTTGGGATGTTGCGGTTTCAATCTGGTAGCTTTTAGTCCTTCGTGTTAGGCTGGAGTTGTGCTGAACTTCTTGTGAATTGTGGTGGTTTTCAGTAATGAAAATCGGAAGGGGCAAGCCCTTCTTTGATCAAAAAAATCGTCCTTATATATTCATCAGTCTTGCTATAAGTCGCAGTAGATGCTATATAGGTCCGTCGGATCTTACATCAAGATCCGTGCTTTCAGATTTTCTTTTTTCTCTCTTAAATCTCAGTCGAGTGAGACATAGCCACGCCATTAAACAGAGGCTCGGGCGCCATTAATGGAGACCTTGGGAGAGAGGTGGACGACAGATGGAGGTCAAAGGGCTCTCCTCTCGATAAGCACGCGCAGGGGTCTGATCGCACGCCTCTCGTACTCAAATAGCTACCCTGCACGGCGCCTCCTAGCTAATAAAAAATGGGGACGCGTGGCGGCACGTAAATGGTACTAGTAAGTAGAATGCCCACGGTTTCAATAATACTTGTGTTTCCGATTGTAACGTGACAGCACTTGTTCCAAAATGACTTTGTTTATTGTTAATGTGTGCGCCTTCGCAAATCAGACTGCAAATTTACCACAGCATGTTGGTGCCATGTCATGGCACCAAGCCAAGTTTCATTATTTTCATGCGTGTTTTGGATTTACAGGAATTAAAAAACTAAGTTTCTCAATGTTTCCAACCCAGTCACGACGCCCAGAATTTTGAATTTCATTCCCATTTCTTTCATGGAACCTAGAAATTTACCCGAGGACACACATGTGATTTTTCAACCAACTTTGGTGCACTGGAACATGTGCTTGTATTTCAAATTTGAATTATGCACACAAAGGTGACACGTTCCCTCCCAGAACCACGAGCCTTCTTGAGAGAAGCTCCGATTTGCAAGAAGCTTATACCAAAATTTGTTCCTATTCGGCCGATTTTTTTTACCACGGCATGGTACTACCATGACATGACACCATGCCAAGTTTCATGATTTTAAAACCAAGTTTCTCAATGTTCTCGACCGAGCCACGATGCCCAGATGTTTGAATTTTATTCTCATTTTTTGCATGGGACCTACTCCCTCCTTCCATCTATATAGGGCCTAATGTGTTTTTCAAGACAGCCTTTGACTATTGACAAGATTAGTAGCACATGAGATGTATACTATGAAAATTATATTATTGGAAGCTCCTTTGACATACAAATTTGAAGGTATGCTTTGTGTAAGTTGCCTGTCATATATTATTGCTCTAACGTTTGGTCAAAGTTAGCCTCGAAAAACACATTAGGACCTATATAGGTGGAAGGAGGGAGTAGAAATTCACCCGAGGACACAAATGTGATTTTTCAACCAACTTTGGTGCACGGGAGCATGTGCTTGTAGTTCAAATTTGTATTATGCACATTAAATGACCAAAAACTCAATTAATGCGTAAATAAGGCCAAACGAAGCCGGAATAATTCCAAAATTTAACAGGGCACTCATGTAGTTCTATGTTGCCTTTGTAAATAAACTCAAGGGGGACAACGTATATCGTTTCGCACTCAAAGGTGGCACGTTCCCTCTCAGAACCACGAGCCTTCTTGAGAGAAGCTTCGGTTTGCAAGAATCTTATACCAAAATCTGTTCCTATTCGGCCAATTTTTTTACCACAACATTGTAGTACCATGACATGACATCCATGCCAAGTTTCATGATTTTCAGACGTGTTTTGGATTTACAAGAATTTTAAAACCAAGTTTCTCAATGTTCTCGGCCGAGCCACGATGCCCAGATGTTTTAATTTTATTCTCATTTCTTGCATGGGACCTAGAAATTCACCCGAGGACACAAATGTGATTTTTCAACCAACTTTGGTGCACGAGAGCATGTGCTTGTAGTTCAAATTTGACTTATGCACATTAAATGACAAGAAACTCAATTAATGTATAAAAATGACAAACGAACCCGGAATAATTCCAAAATTTAACAGGGCACTAGTGTAGTTCTATGTTGCCTTTGTTAAGAAACTCAAGGGGGGCAGCATATATCGTTTCACACTCAAAGGTGGCACGTTCCCTCTTAGAACCACGAGCTTCCAAATCGGCCCAATTTTTTACCACAACATGTTAGTGCCATGAGATGACACCATGCCAAGTTTCATGATTTCCAGGCGAGTTTTGGATTTACATGAATTTAAAATCAAAGTTTCTCGATGTTCTCGGCCGAGTCATGACGCCCAGATGTTTGAATTTCATTCTCATTTCTTCCATGGGACCTAGAAATTCAACCAAGGACACACATGTGATTTTTCAACCCACTTTGGTGCACCGGAGCATGTGCATGCAATTCATATTTAGATTATGCACATTAAAAGTCCAGAAACTCAATTAATGTATAAAAAGGCTAAATGAACCCGAAATAATTCCAAAATTTAACAGGGCACTCATATAGTTCTATGTTGCCTCTGTAAATAAAATCAAGGGGGAGGCAGCGTATATCGTTTCGCACACAAAGGTGACACGTTCCCTCTCAGAACCACGAGGCTTGTTGAGAGAATTTCCGGTTTTGCAAGAGGCTTATACCAAAACTTGTCCCAATTCAGCCAAAAATTATATGTATGAAAACAGGGTTTAGATTATCCCAAACATCTCGCTACCTAGACCAATAATATACTATGATTTGAATTCAACATAAAATGGATACAAATATTTGAATTGGAGAGCGTATGGTACATGTAGTTCATAGTGAAATATGATTACTGCTATATGTATGTTTTTGTTATCAAGATAATATTTAAATTATTGTATAACTTGACAACAATCGTATTCAAATAAGGAAAATTGATTCAAATTTAGTCCATATGGTAGACGACAATATATATGTTCACATGGTGGAGTAAAATGTTCATATATGATGGAAGATCAAAATGTACGACTACATCAATTATAAACCGCAAGGTCACCTAACAATATATTCCAATACAACATAACGTGGATTCAAAAATTGAAATTTGAGATCATGGCATCTGTAATCATATAAAAAGGGACATTACTCTTTCTTTGGTGGGAATTGATTTGTTTTTTGTTGTTGTTGAGGGAAGTGCGAATCGATTTGGTACTGTGCAGGGTAATCTTGTTCTCCCGATTTTTTTTACATTTTTCATGTAGTGTTTACAATGGCATCTATAGCAGTATAGTAAAAGGGGACATGACTCTCTTGTGTCTTGTATGAATTGTTTTTTTACACGTTAACTTTGTTCTTCCGAACAAGGAATCCGCACCTTGTTATCCCGAAATTTTCAAGCTCGAGTATCTTTTGTCCCACCTGCTTTGAAACTCCCGCTTCTCAACCCGCGCTGCGCCTTGTTATCCCGAAATTTGGACGCGCGCGAGAACTCCCTCCTCATCCGAAATCGCTCCCGCAGCCCAGACACGCGAAATTCCCCTTCTACCCCTCAGCCGAAAATGAAGCTCCACGTCGCGGTGTCAAAACCGGTGGGGGTACGCTGGTAACTTACCCTACATTTCGGACAAGCGCGTCCCTAAGCTTGGCTCCCCCTCCCCCTTCGCCCCCCATTCGTACACCGAGGCCGCCAAAACCCGCGAAACCCCATGCTCCTCCGTCGGCCTCCCGACCGCCGCCCAGCCGGAGACTCTTCCCCGACTACGTCGTCCACCGCTACAGCTCGCCGTCCCTCATCCACCGCACCGGATGAGGATCCGTTGTCGATCTCGTCGTCCCGCCGGATCAGCCGCCCTGTCCTCCACCTCCAAGGAGCTGCCCTGACGTTTGCCTCGTCTATCGCGCCACCTCAATCCCCACAGCGCCGTCTTGACCTGCCCCACCGGAACCGCAGCACCCTCACCAATTCCTCCGATGAAGCCGAGGCCAACTCGGCGCCACCAAGGAGGTTCTGCACTCACCGCTGCATTTTATCTTTTATTCGATCTCACGGGGCTGCCGGTGCTCGATACCGAGCAGACATGGCGTGTCTCCATCGACAGCGCCGTCGCCGGCCACATCATCCACGGCGTCTCTCCCCCATGTCGTTGCTTCCTCGGCGGCGACTTCCACAACGACACTAGTTGCAGCTGCTCTGGCTCTCGCTCACGTTGCGGCTCTGTTCTTGTTGTCGGTCGCGCTGCTGCACTGCTCCTACTTTTGTTCGTGCTATAGCTCTGCTCTTGCTCTCGCTTGCGCTGCTGCTGCACGACCTCCGGCAGCTACAGGAGTTGCTGCTTTAGCACTCGCTCGCGGTGCTACTGCATGACTTGCTCTCTGCTAGTGCGTTCCCTGCTCGAGCGTCTGCTGATTTAGATCACTGCTTCTCTGCTAGTAGTGCTCGAACGCCCTAAACATCTATTGCAATGCTCTGTTACTAGTTCAATCAGTTTCGACAGTAAAATTCAGTTTCGACTGTGAAGTTCATTTTCTTCAGTTAAGTTTAGGGTGAACAGTACTTACAGCATCTGTCGGAGCGGCCGTGGCGCGGCTGATGCGTTTTACATCTAGCACTTTTTGGTGATGTATTTTACATCATCTATTGCAGATGATATTAGGGTCCCACTTCAGATAAACGTTGTCTGTCTTGTCATACTTCAGCCTCGTCGCCGTACACCTTAGCGGAGCTGCTCAAATGACGGAACCGTCCATCACAGTGGAGCAGTACCCTCGGCGCCGTCTCCAGAGGCCTCCGACAGTCACACCAGCATCATCACCATCCTCCACGTCCAACCCAATGATGCTGAGGTCCACAAGGCTATGCCAAAGAGGTTGTACACTCTTCGCATCACTTTGTTTCTCCATTCCTCTGTTCTTCCAATTCTTGTGAGCCAAACACCCAGGTTGACTGAAATCCTATGTTTCCAAATGCTCTGTTTTGCACGTGCATTCCTATCCTATTCCTGTGTTTTTCCTGTCCCTGCGTTTATAGAATCCTCCAATTCTAAGGAGCCCTTACAGATTTACTTCATTTTCAGATATGCGTCAAAGAAAACTCTGTGTGCTATTTCCTGCTCCTGCCGTGCCATCATCCACCCCACCTGAGGTGCACCATCGACAGAAGCGTTCACTGCAGCAGAGATTCCCCCTGCAGACTTCCTTTCGCCGCCTCAGATCATCTTCCCCGTTGCCGGCAGCCACGCCAACCGCATTACCATCATCGACTGAGCAGATGAACCTGAGGACTACATTGTTCCGGAAGAGAGGTCGCAGTCTTTCGTGTTTGCTTATGTTATACATCGGTTATTATTACCTACTACTTTATAGTTCAATCTTGAGTTTTGAATTGCCCATGGGTCTCATATCGAGCCAGCAATGAATAGTATCTGTCTACTATCTGGTTCATCTGGGGTCTTCTATGTGGTTCATGTTGGGTGGGCAACAAACAATAGATGATCCATTGTCTATCTTTTTAAACTGGAGCTATAATCTACCTGCTATCATTAGTTTTGGATCCATCCACTCGTTTGCTACCATGAGTCTTGATTTTTGCATGCACCCCTTAGGCCTTACAAAATCTAACTATTTTTTTTATTATGCATGTCAAATATTGTACACAATCGTACTGAACATGTAGAGAAAAAGAGAAGACCGTTGCGTGCGAATATAATGTCATGCAAACACCACTCCATGGTGGGCGAAGTGCCCCCCCCTCCTGCATTTCCAGATTGTATTCCAGAGGAAGATAACTGTTCAGATGGAGATTCAGAAGGAGCCGACCACACCTGTTTACCATCTGAGGTGTTTGCTCTAACCTGGCATGCTGATGTTGGTCATATCATGGATATGGCGCCTTGCATTGCTTACAATATACATCTTATATGTCATCAGCTTAGTTTAGATTTGCTTTGTGTGAATGCCACCTGTTTGGTTTCTATATCATACTCCCACCATTCCTAAATATTTGTCTTTTTTAGAGATTTCAACAAGTGACTACATACGGAATAAAATGAGTGAATCTACACTCTAAAATATGTCTATATACATCCGTATGTGGTAGTCCATTTGAAATCTCTAAAAAGACAAATATTTAGGAACGGAGGGAGTATATGGGAATTATGCAATGCCATCTTCTTTAGCCAGGCATCATATACGTGAATCATGCAATGCCATCCTGTTTAGCCAGTCATCGTATATGTGAATTGTATTGTGCCATTTTTTTCCATAATGTATTCCATTTGTCAACAATGTTTATACATTCATCTACTCTTCCTGTGCATCAGCCATTTGAGTCGGTCATGGGAAAATCTGGAGTGAAAACAAGGTCTTCTGAGCAGTCAGTGCTACCTGTCGATGCAGATTTCTCGCTGGTTACAGATAGCTGCTCAGAGGAGGATTCAGAGGGAGATGACCAGTCGTAACCCCCCCCCCACCCCGAGGTGCATGCTCTAACTTGGCTGGGTTATATTGCTCATATCATGCATATGGTGTCTTGCATTGCCATGCCATCTGCTTAGATTAGACATGCTTTGTGTGAATGCCTCATGTTTGCTTTCTATATCAGATATTTGAATTGTGCAATGCCATGTTTTTCAGCCAGTTATCATATATGTGAATTATGCACCGCCATGGAGCCAGGCATCATATATGTGAATTATCTCATGCCATCTTTTTTTTCATTACGTATTCCATTTGTCGACAATCTGTGTATATTGAACTACTCTTCATGTGTACCAGCCATTTGAGCCGGTTATGGAAAAATCTGGAGTGAAAACAAGGTCTTCAGAGCAGGCAATGGTACCTATTGAAGCATATATCTCGATGGTTACACGGAGCTCCTCAGAGGAGGATTCAGAGACAGATGAGCAGTCCTATATCCCACCTGCGGTGTATGCTCTAAGTTGCAATGTTTATATTTCTCATATGATGCATATGGTGTCTTGCATTGCTTAGTTTAGACATCATATGCACAATATTGAATTCTATCTGCTTAGTTTAGAGATCATACATGCGAGTGCCAGCTGCTTAGTATATGAATCAATTATGTCAATTATATCATGCCATCCTGTATACTTAGACAACATGTATGTGAATTATTTCATCCCAACCTATTTTAGAAAGACATCATATAGTTTTGTCATGTCATCCTGTTTAGGTACTCATCATATGTTGAATTATGCCATTATATCCTGTTAAGTTATCCATCATATATCTGAAACTGTGTCATGCTATCCTATTTAGTTAGACATCATATATGTGAAATTGTGTCATGCTGTCCTGTTTGGTTAGACAACATATATGTGAATTACCACATATGTCTATCATACAATGTCTGTACGTTCAATTTCTTTTCTTGTTTATCAGCCATTTGAATTGGAGGGGGTGATGGCAGTATCTAAGGGAGCAAAAACCCGTTCTTCACAAAAGACAGTGCTACCTGTCAATGCAGATAGAACCATGGTTGTACTGGCCCACAAACTAGCCCCACCACACATAATCGAGACTCTTCCAGATTGCACACTTACACCATTGGGAAGAGAACCAGCTACAACCCATCTAACCGCAACCCCAGCGGATAGTAACCCACTTATACTTGACAAAGCACCATGTCCACCACAGAGTACCCCCACACGAGCAGTTTGTAAAGCTACTGCAGTGCCCAAAGCACGAAGACCACCACAGCTAACCCAAACTCCACGTTTAAAGCAGAAGGGCAACTGTTCTCAGGTCAGATTCCATAGCTATGGTCCATACTCCTTTGCTGTTGCATCACTGTATTTACTCATACCAACTACTTTCGAATTTGAAGGATCCAATTGAAACTCCAATGGCGCAACAGGTATGTTTTAAACCTATTTCTTTAACTGGATTGCTATTCTAACTTCTTGCTCTATGTTGATTTCAGTTTAAGTTGTATAAACAGTTATGTTCTCATGTGATGCACATTACAAGTGCTGCCAATGCTGTGTAGTTTCTCACACTTATATTCTGTCTATGCTGCTGTGTCTTAAAATTATATGAGTTGAACTGTGTCTCTATCTTGATTAGGGAACATAAACTATAATGATACGGACAATACAGTGACCATAGTACATAGATATATGTTTGTTTCATGTTGTTATCCTGTCCACCTTACTACTGAACCGGTTTACCAAAATGAGTTTCGTATACTACAAGCTAAACCTGTGATGTGTCTGCTTGTTTCTCTTGTAGTATGCAAACAGAATATTGGAGAAGAGCACCCCACTATGCAATGGTAGAGAAAGTAATGCAGATAAGGTTCAAGATAGTGAGACAACCCTGTTGTTCTCCAAGAAAGGTGATAAAAACGATCTTGTAGACAGTGAGAAAACCCCACAGTCCTGTGTTGATGTAGTTCTCGAGTTACTGGCCAGTACCGCTGGCACAAGCTCTTCGAACTCGCTGCCTGAATCACTTCGGCTTCTTCAGTCTCAGCTACAAGCTGAAAGGCATCAGTCAGCTGGGCTGCGGCAAGAAGCTGAAGGACTGAGGAAGTCCCTGCAGAATTCAGATGCGTACTTTCTTGTGCAACAGCAAGCGCTGGAGGATTTAAGCGCCAAACAAGAGAAAGTTAATAAGCTTGCTAAGCATCTTGCCAGCATTATGGGTACCCAGGATATTGTTTCTTGAACTCGTGTGAAGTGGTTTCAGTTCTGGACTTGTTTTGCTGCGGCGCTTATATGCTGCTTTGTTCCCTATATTTGCACTGGTTGCGAGCTTTGATGCCTAGTGGATGTAATATGTGTAATAGCCGTGATAGCCTAGCATAAGTTGCTTGCTTATTTATTTCCTTGTTGTCTTGTTTATTTGTTTGCATGTAGTCAGTGCAGTTCTTTTTCCGCGGTTTGCTAGTGGCTGCAATAACCTATTTTTTTAAACTAGGCCACAATAACCATGGGCTAATATTTACTGTAGTGACACTGGGCCTCCTACGGGCCGTAGAAACAGTGGGCCTTCTACGGGCCGTAGAAACAGTAGGCCTTCGACGGGCCGTAGAAACAATGGGCCTTCTACGGGCCGTAGAAACAATGGGCCTTCTATGGGCCGTATCATCAATTGTGACACCCAAAAATTTTATTTGGCTTTTTCAAACTTTTATTTGATTTGAGGGATGTTATTTAAAATTTTCTTCTAAAGAACTCTCCCTCTCAAAAAATTTCTTTTATGACAAGTGTTTTGTTTGGATTCACCCAAGACTTGATTTTTGGACTTGGAGGTTTTTCCATCTTATGTGGACTCAACACCAAATGTTTTTCATTTGGGAAATTAAGCTTTTGAAAATCTTTTAAATAGCCCTATGGCATTTGGAGTGATCTTTTCCCCTTTTCAAAATCTCCTCTTGCCATGACCTAAGTGGAAATCCCCTCCCAAAAGCCATTCCCCATCTTTGTGTCAAGATATACTTCAAATCCAACAAGTTGAACTCCCCCATGTTTTTGTTTCCATTTATTTCTTATCAAAAATATTTTCTGCCTTCTATTTTGATCCTTGGAGGTTTACAAAGGAACTACCATTTCTACTTTGAGTTTGGCCTCCAAACAAATTTCCCTAACTAGTCCTTAGAGCCCTCAACCAAGATCCATGAAGATCCACTGGTCTCCAGTTCAAATATTTCAAATTGTACTTGCTGCAAGTTTGGACCATATTTGCCAAATTTGATGAAATTCATTTGATTTCTCCTCCTAAAAATCTGAGAAAATTCAGGCAGCCTCTGGATGCATTGAGAGGTCACCTCACCAAGTCCCAGCTCCAGAAATTTCTTTCTTCATGCCAAATCATTTCGTCGAACACCTGAAGGGCACTGTTTCTGTCAAGTTCAGAAGTTCAGTAAACAGTTTCAGTAAACCACTGTCGTTTTCTTCAGAACCCCTTCTCGATCTCGCCAGTAGCCGCGGTGGCGCCGTGTGCCCTGTGCTTCCTTCTTATCCCCTGCGCCGCACGAACGCCTGGAAGCTTGCGGGCGTCGGCGACGAGCAGGAGGAGGTGCGCCACCCCGTGAGCGACGGCAGCAGCGGCCTTTGCGGCTGCCAGAGAGGCGCAGCGTTGGACAGCGCCGTCCAGCGCCGCCCAAACCACCAGAGGCCACAGCGTGGCCATCCACTCACCCGTGCACGCTGCAGTCCTTCATCGTGAACTGCTAGGCGCGGAGCGCGCTCCCTGCCGCCGCCGTGCCCGTACGGCCGTTCCGTCGAGGACCGGCATATTACACCAAGCCCGACCGAGGTTTAGCAGAGGAATGGCACCAGCGACCCTCCCTGATGATGCCTAGCCTCCTAACCCCCTGCCCAACCTCTGCCTCGCCGTAATTGCTCGCCGGAGCTATCCCGTCCACGGCCACCCCCTCGGATCGCCTATAAAAGGAGGCCCCGAGCTCGAACTCGAACCCGCACCACCTCCACACACTACCAGTACCATGCCAAGCCACTGGGCAGCCCCCAAGGGAGTCTTCTTCCCCAACTCCGGCCGCCTCGACCCGCTTCGGGACCTAGCTCGATTCACCCCCGTGCGTGCACCTCTACCTCTCAGCTCATGCCAGTAGTCTCCTAGTGCATCCACTCTTCTGACCCGCGCATCAATTTGGAGTTTGCAGCACCCACCGGAGTACTCCACCATCGCCCGAACCACCATCCGCCGGAGAAAGTGTCGCCGTCGACGTGGTGCTCTCCGACGGCCAAGTCCACCACCCACCGACGAGGAAGAACACCCTGAACCTCTTGGTACCCTCCGATCTCTCTGCCTCGCCGTGGTTCAACGCCGGCGACCACCGCAGCCTTCGGGCGCCGGGGAGCTCCGTTGGAGTTTTAAACCTGACGGGTGGGACCCCCCCCGTCAGCCTCTCTTCTTTTTCCCCCTCGAACCGTTTTCTGAAAGTGCCTTCGGGCAAAATGTGTTTTCTCCTTGGGCTAACGTATTTCCTACCGAACCGTTTTCTGTTTTCTCAAACAAGTCCCTGGATCTTTTATTTTTCATCACAGATCTGTCCTTGGACTAAAACCTTTATATCTTTTTAATAAAAGATGATTTTTGATTGATTCCTTTTTTGTTAGTCTTTTATTTTTGTCTAGTTTTTTATAGTATTTATTTGGAAAAAATTTGGAACAATTTTATGCATGCAACGATTTTCACGTTAGTATACGGTTTCGTTACACCGTAGGTTTCGGAGGAGGTGACGGAGCCGCGAACTTCGCCGAGCTAGACTCCGACTTCTCCGAACCAGGCAAGCATGTTTGAACCTTTGATATGATAGGTGTTTTGCATGTTTGCTTGAATGGTTTTGTGCATGGCATATGAGCATCGGTGAGTATAACGTTGCATGCAAGGCAACTAACCGTGCGTTTCGAAGTTACTGTGATCTTTGATGAGAGATGACCTGATCATGTGGTGACATGAAAGGTAGTAAGATGGTATTGTTGTAGCATTCCAGTCTAACGTCATCCGATAAACTCCGACGTTAACGTGGACTGAGCCACGTTACCGTTCTTCCCCTTTCGTGCTGCCACATGTTTTCTGCAAAGAATACGGTTTAGTAAGTTGCTAACCTCTTTCCTTGTACACACCAAATAGAGGGGCCGGGATGAGGGTTCCATGGCCCTGGATTAAAGCCAGTCATCCGGTCAGGGGGCATGGGTGTTTCCGGTTGGGACCGAGAGGGGGGCACCCCTTACAGCGCGCGGTATAAATTTGATCCCATGCTACGCGAGGTTGTAGCCTCCCCGTCTCAAGGTTTTTCTTGAACGTTGCCGAGGGTGATTCCTGGCATCGGAATGTTGAATGGGTGTGTACTGGTTAGATGTGTTTCTCCTAAAACACCGTAAACGGAACTAGTCCCTTGTGGCTACTGAAATCCGTTGGCTGTGGTTAAGAGTACAAACTCTGCAGAGTCAAATCCTTCCGAGTCATCGTGTCCATGGTCAAGGACCGTGGCCAGCATATCCATATCCATGTCAGTCCCTATGTCAGTCTCCATGGTAAATCCCCGGTGAACAAGTTTGAGTGGTAAACCCGGTTGTATTTTTATGCCTGTGGATGGACTAACCTTTTATTCATCTCGTACCTGAATATTCCCTTGAAATGATTTAAATTCCTGAGCTGCTGAAATATCAAGTTATATAATATAAGCCCTGTATGTGATGTCGCTCAGACATCCGACTGTGGCACTCATGTCATTTACTTTTGATACAAGCCCTTTATGTGATGTCGCTCAGACGTCCGACTGTTGCACGCTCGTTATTTTACTTTTGATATAAGCCCTTTATGTGATGTCGCTCAGACGTCCGACTGTGGCACGCTCATTATTTACTTTTGATATAAGCCCTTTACGTCATGTCGCTCAGACGTCCGACTGTGGCACGCACCATCATTTCTTTTCCATTATAAGCCCTTTATGTGGTGTCGCCTTGACGCCCGACTGCGGCATTGTTATTTCATTTGTATCCTTTCGAGGAGTCATTCAGACACTCGATTGGCCTTCAGTATTACTTTGGGATTTCGGGAGGACTACCGCCCGACTTCCCTTTTATTTCCCATGCATGGCTATCTCATTGTCTGAGTGCGCTCCATTAACCTGTTCATATGCATCATGCTTACATTTGTTATATCTTATGTCCGAACTGTCTTGCGAGTACTTTCATAGTACTCACCTGGCTTGTTGATTTGACCAAATGTTGACGAAGGCGATCTCATGGATGAAGACTTTGATAGTGAGTCTGACGCCTAGAGGAGCCCCAGTCAGTCCCGTGCGATCCTGGATATTGGTCACTTGTATTATATACGCTTCCGCCACCCGCAGTAAGAATCCTCGAGCCTCACTCCGACGCTCGAAGAGCTGTTAGATTCAGGAGTCATGTCACCCACTTCACAGTGACATATCCACCACCGCTTTTATTGTGAGTCAGTAGTTTTGCCAGCCTATCCGCCTTTATGTATTATCGGCGCGCTTGTAATAAATTGTTGAGCAGTCTCCGCTCAACCTTGTATTATATTCAGTACTCCTGGTTTTTCTTCTGTGATCAAGAAATTGTCTACCAGTAAGAAGGATTCTTCTCTACTGGTCCGTAAAAGGGATCGGTTTCTCAATAAATATTTTTATTGGAAAACCGGTCGTGACAAGCTTGGTATCAGAGCCAGGCTGACTGTAGGAAGCCACTAGGTGCGATCGCTAATCGGTTATTAGCATCTTTAGTGCCTTTTCATCATTTTGCAAATGTAGCTATTTTCTGTTGGTCATCATAAATTTATGATTTGACTACTCAGAATTTTTGCCTACTTTTGTAGATGGCTGGCAGCAACTGCGAGACTCGGGTGTTCACTAATGTGCCCGAGGGGTTTGTCAAACTCCTTGTCTCCATCGCCAAGCTCGCGATCGGGCCAGCGACTCGTCCGGAGTTCACGCTTTACCAGCACAAGCTCAGCGATGACGTGTCTATGCACCAAGCCGTGGTGCAATTCAAGGGAGGACGTTCTGCGTCTCGCCACTTCCGTTTTGTGGGAAGGGCCATGCCTACGGAGAGGCATGCCATGCAGATGGCTGCCCGTGAGGCGATAGCTTGCCTTCGGAACATTCTTCCTTCGATGAAGACTCGTCGCTACCGCTACCTCCCATGCCATGTGCCATATACTTGTCACTATGCATTCGCCTGCCATAGGGGAGAGCGGGATGAAGCTTTCGAGATGCTTGTTGAGTATCTCAAAGCTCTAGGAGCTTTCGACAACCTCGTGGACGATCTTGTGGCTGCCCGCATGGACTTAGTTCGGGGCTGTTCTGCCAACAGGAGGGAGCTTCTCCACATGGCACCGCCACTGACTTTCGTCTCGTCCTCAGCATCCTATTCACCTGCCGTTTTGGCCACTGCTCGCCGTCTGCCTACCACTGAGGAGTTCGACCAGGTCATTGCTCCTACTCCAGTCAGAGCTGCACCGCCTGCCGCACCCACACTACCGCCTGTCGCACCTGCGCCATCTCCTCAGCGTAGTGCTACGCGCCTGGAGCCTATTAGGGAGGAGGTGGAGGTTGAGTCTCCTGCACCGCTGGGTCTTACCCTCGGCAAGGGGAAGGACATCTTCACCATCTCCGACTGAGTGCGCCCAGTAGCCGCGCGATGTGTCTGCATGTATGTTGTGTTTTATATGTACTTAAAATTGTAGTAGTTGTGTGCGCTTCATTCCGGAGGAGTGTGCTAGCCTAAATAACATGTCAGGATTGTGTACGCACATCCTGAGTGATGTATCGTATGTTTGCGTATCGCGTGTAAGATATGTGCTAAGCAGTCCTTCTCCGTGCGCAATCAAATATTTTCTAAAAAAATCTTGAGGTCTTTTAAATTTTTGCCTTTACAAGATTTCCCTTGTGCCACTCAGTTCTTCTCATGATTTTTGCAAAATAATACCCCAGAGTGGAAAATGTCTCGTCCGTGGACTCGTTCCATGCCAAATCCACCCGAAGAAGTTTATGGAACACAGACCAGCAACAACTTCACGCAGGGGCAGTCTAGTCAACAGGACAGCGAGGCAGCCTTATCTCAAGTATGCCGCCTTTTCGAAAAAAGCCAACAGCAACACCAAGAAATGATGAACCACGTCATCAATATGGGAAACCACCGTGAGCCATACCAACCGCACTCCAAGTTGTCTGAACTGCAGAAGACACGCCCTCCAACGTTTGCTCACACTGATAGACCGCTTGAAGCCGATGATTGGCTTCTAGACATCGAAAGGAAGTTGGTTATTGCTCAATGTTCAGATCATGAGAAGGTGCTTTATGCACCTCACTACCTCACTGGAGCAGCTGCAGCATGGTGGGAAAACTTCCTACACATGCACCCCAGTGAACACAACATCACCTGGGAAGAGTTTAAGGAAGGCTTTCGTGGGGCACACATCCCCAGGAGCATCATAAAAATCAAGAAAAGAGAATTTGATGACCTCAAGCAGAGAGGCATGACAGTGACGGAATACAACAGTCAGTTTACCCAGCTATCTTGTTACACCTACGATGAGCATATGACTGAGAACAAAAGGATGGAAAAAAATTTGGACGGCCTGGCGCCGGCACTAAAATGCCAACTGGTCGTACACACCTTCCCAGATTTCAAAACTCTGGTTGACAAAGCCATTATGTTGGAAAATGAGCGCCGCAGTCTGGAGGATATTCGTAAGCGAAAAAGGGACAAGACGACTCTTGCTCGCAACAACCGGAGCAAGACTGATGTTCAGAGAAATGAAGCAAGAAAATCCACGACTACTGCTCTAAGGCCAACCAGACAGTTTCATTCAAGGGACAAGGACTTTACATACCGTCCAGGGGTCACTTGCTATGCTTGTGGAGAGGAAGGGCACTGTGCCAAACAGTGCCCAAAACCAAGGAACTCGGCCCCGAAGCCGAACAATGGTGGGAATAATCCAGCCCCCAAGCGCAACAATTTCAATCCCAACAACAATCACAGGAAGGGTCACCTGAACCATGTGACCAAGGAAGAAGCATAGAATGCCCCAGACATCGTACTCGGTACGTTCCCTGTCAACACAATACCCGCCACGGTTTTGTTTGATTCTGGAGCTTCTCACTCGTTCATTTCGAAGAGTTTTGTTTTGCAACATGGTTTTCCGATACTTCCTTTGGAAAAATCTATGATCATCAAGTCCCCCGGGAATAAGCAGATCACACAGAGTTACTGCCAAGGAGTGATTATTGAATTCGAAGGACTAAAGTTTCAGGCTAATCTCATCGTGTTGGAAAATAAAGGACTGGATGTTATCCTAGGGATGGACTGGTTGACCACCAACAAGGGATTTATTGACTGTTTCAATCGGACCGTAATCCTCACTCACCATCACGGCAAGACAATAAAGGTTACAGCTCAAGAGAGACCACGGTCACGGCAACCAAAGTTGAACAAAGTGGACATTTCAGAATTGAGAAAAGTTCGAGTGGTGTGCGAATTTCCTGACGTATTTCCTGAAGAACTACCAGGCATGCCACCAGACCGAGAGATAGAGTTCAGCATTGAACTAGCACCTAGCACCACTCCCATCTATAAGAAACCTTATAGAATGGCACCCTCAGAGTTGGTAGAATTGAAGAAGCAAATAAAAGAATTACTGGACAAAGGATTTATTCGAGCCAGCTCCTCACCTTGGGGTTCGCCAGTATTATTCGCCAAGAAAAAGGATGGGACACTGAGATTGTGTATAGACTATCGAGCTCTCAATATGGTCACCATCAAAAACAAATATCCGATGCCACGGATAAATGATTTGTTTGACCAGCTCGCACAAGCCAAGGTGTTCTCAAAAATTGATTTAAGATCGGGATCTCATCAATTAAAAGTACGGACAGAAGATATCCCTAAGACAGCATTCACCTCCAGATACGGATTATATGAGTTCACAATGATGCCGTTTGGGCGGACGAACGCCCCCGCATATTTCATCCACCTCATGAACAAAGTGTTTATGAAATTTATGGACAAATTTGTCGTGGTGTTCATTGATGATATTCTGGTATACTCAAGGACACCAGAGGAACATGCTGAACATCTCAGGATTGTATTGGGAGAATTAAGGAAACATCAATTATACGCCAAATTTTAGCAAGTGTGAATTTTGGCTAAGACAAGTTGGTTTTCTAGGCCATATATTAACCCAAGAAGGCGTGGCCGTAGACCCAGAAAAGGTCAAAGCCATACTTGACTGGAAACCACCAGCCAACGTGACCGATGTACGGAGTTTCCTAGGAATGGCTGGATATTACCGAAGGTTTATTGAAGGATTCTCCACTGTGGCAAAACCAATGACACAGTTGCTCAAGAAAGACAAGAAATTTGTATGGACTGAAGCGTGCGAGAAAAGCTTCCAAGAGCTCAAGAAGAAACTAACAACAGCACCGGTTTTGATCGTGCCAGACATACACAAGAGTTTTGAAGTGTATTGTGATGCATCCCGGAAGGGCCTCGGGTGCGTACTGATGCAGGATGGCAAAGTTGTCGCGTATGCTTCCAGGCAACTACGGAAGCATGAGGAAAATTATCCTACTCATGACTTGGAGCGAGTAGCCGTCATCCATGCACTCAAAGAGTGGAGACACTTTCTGTTGGGAAATCGTTGTGAAATATATACAGACCATAAGAGCCTTAAATATATTTTCACACAACCAGAGCTGAATTTACGACAATGACGCTGGTTGGAATTGGTCAAAGACTATGATGTCGGCATTCACTACCATCCAGGAAAGCCAATGTAGTGGCAGATGCTCTTAGTCGGAAGCCCAGCCCGGGCAACGACAGTCCACAGAACTTGAGGCCTGAGTTTCAGCAGGAGTTCGCTAGACTCAACATGGTGTTAGTCTCTGAGGGCACCGTATCAAATCTGGAGATACATCCCACCCTAATGGAACAAATTAAGAAGGCTCAGCAGGGACATCCCAGCATCGAAGGTATAAAGAGAAATATGAGCCTTGGCAAGGCTTCAGAGTTCGTCACAGACAATGAGGGAATATTATGGTACGGGGACAGACTTTGCGTACCAAACATTGAGGAACTCAAGCATCAAATCCTAACCGAAAGCCACACCGCTCCATACTCGATCCACCCTGGAGGAACCAAAATGTACAAAGACATTCAGGAAAGATTTTGGTGGCACAGTATGAAAAGGGATATAGCCGCATTCATTGCTTGTTGCGATTCATGTCAGCGCATTAAAGCCGAGCATCAAAAGCCAGCAGGGCTGCTACAGCCAAACCGGATACCTGAGTGGAAATGGGATGAAATTGGAATGGACTTCATCGTCAGACTACCTCGATCACAACGCGGAAATGACGCCATATGGGTCATCACAGATAGGCTAACCAAGGTAGCACATTTCATTCCCGTGAAGACGACCTACTCCACTCAAAGACTTGCCAAGCTTTATCTCTCCCGTATAGTTTGTCTGCATGGAGTCCCAAAGACTATAATATCCGACCGAGGCACTCAATTTGTCTCCAAATTTTGGGATCACTTACAACAAGCTCTGGGCACTCAACTAGCATTCAGTACAGCGTACCACCCCGAGACTGATGGATAAACTGAACGCGTGAACCAAATCCTAGAGGACATGCTGCGAGCCTGTGTTCTCACCTATGGATCTAGTTGGGAAGAAAGTTTGCCGTATGCCGAGTTCGCTTACAACAACAGTTACCAAGCCAGCTTACAAATGGCACCTTTTGAAGCATTGTACGGACGGAGGTGTCGTACCCCACTAAATTGGTCAGAGACAGGTGACAGTCGTATCTTCGGCCCAGACTTGCTCAAGGAGGCCGAGGAGAAAGTTAAACAGATCAGGGACAGACTCAAGACAGCTCAAAGCCGACAAAAGAGCTATTATGATCGAAAACATCGTGAGGTCAGCTTTGAACCCGGTGAATATGTATACCTACGAGTGTCTAATATGAGAGGCCTGCAACAGTTCAAAATTAAAGGGAAGCTAGCCCCAAGATTTATTGGACCCTTCTGTATAGTTGCACGAAGAGGCACAGTAGCCTACCAGCT
This sequence comes from Triticum aestivum, assembly GCF_018294505.1. Classification (NCBI taxonomy): domain Eukaryota; kingdom Viridiplantae; phylum Streptophyta; class Magnoliopsida; order Poales; family Poaceae; genus Triticum; species Triticum aestivum. The sequence goes on along the minus strand of NC_057796.1, from coordinate 374,192,046 downwards.
AGACCTACCCAAAGAGCTGTCAGACGTCCACGACGTGTTCCACGTCTCACAGTTGAGGAAATGTGTGAGCAACCCGGAGAAGCATGTATCTCATGAGAGCATTGATGTGCAACCAGACCTCACCTACAGAGAGCGGCCAGTAAAGATTTTGGAAGAGTCTGAAAGGAGGACCGGTCAGAAAACAACTAAATTTTTCAAGGTTCAATGGAGCAATCACACCGAGGATGAAGCTACATGGGAAAGAGAAGATTTTCTTCAGGTAGTGTACCCACATCTATTTGAGGATCAGCAGAAATCTCGGGGACGAGATTTTTCCTAAGGGGGTAGGTGTTGTGACACCCAAAAATTTTATTTGGCTTTTTCAAACTTTTATTTGATTTGAGGGATGTTATTTAAAATTTTCTTCTAAAGAACTCTCCCTCTCAAAAAATTTCTTTTATGACAAGTGTTTTGTTTGGATTCACCCAAGACTTGATTTTTGGACTTGGAGGTTTTTCCATCTTATGTGGACTCAACACCAAATGTTTTTCATTTGGGAAATTAAGCTTTTGAAAATCTTTTAAATAGCCCTATGGCATTTGGAGTGATCTTTTCCCCTTTTCAAAATCTCCTCTTGCCATGACCTAAGTGGAAATCCCCTCCCAAAAGCCATTCCCCATCTTTGTGTCAAGATATACTTCAAATCCAGCAAGTTGAACTCCCCCATGTTTTTGTTTCCATTTATTTCTTATCAAAAATATTTTCTGCCTTCTATTTTGATCCTTGGAGGTTTACAAAGGAACTACCATTTCTACTTTGAGTTTGGCCTCCAAACAAATTTCCCTGGCTAGTTCTTAGAGCCCTCAACCAAGATCCATGAAGATCCACTGGTCTCCAGTTCAAATATTTCAAATTGTACTTGCTGCAAGTTTGGACCATATTTGCCAAATTTGATGAAATTCATTTGATTTCTCCTCCTAAAAATCTGAGAAAATTCAGGCAGCCTCTGGATGCATTGAGAGGTCACCTTACCAAGTCCCAGCTCCAGAAATTTTTTTCTTCATGCCAAATCATTTCGTCGAACACCTGAAGTGCACTGTTTCTGTCAAGTTCAGAAGTTCAGTAAACAGTTTCACTAAACCACTGTCGTTTTCTTCAGAACCCCTTCTTGATCTCGCCAGTAGCCGCGGTGGCGCCGTGCGCCCTGTGCTTCCTTCTTATCCCCTGCGCCGCACGAACGCCTGGAAGCTTGCGGGCGTCGGCGACGAGCTGGAGGAGGTGCGCCACCCCGTGAGCGATGGCAGCAGCGGCCTTTGCGGCTGCCAGAGAGGCGCAGCGTTGGACAGCGCCGTCCAGCGCCGCCCAAACCACCAGAGGCCACCGCGTGGCCATCCACTCACCCGTGCATGCTGCAGTCCTTCGTCGTGAACTGCTAGGTGCGGAGCACGCTCCCTGCCGCCGCCGTGCCCGTACGGCCGTTCCATCGAGGACCGGCGTATTACACCAAGCCCGACCGAGGTTTAGCGGAGGAATGGCACCAGTGACCCTCCCTGATGATGCCTAGCCTCCTAAACCCCCTGCCCAACCTCTGCCTCGCCGTAATTGCTCGCCGGAGCTATCCCGTTCACGGCCACCCCCTCGGATCGCCTATAAAAGGAGGCCCCGAGCTCGAACTCGAACCCGCACCACCTCCACACACTACCAGTACCACGCCAAGCCACTGGGCAACCCCCAAGGGAGTCTTCTTCCCCAACTCCGGCCGCCTCGACCCGCTTCGGGACCCAGCTCGATTCACCCCCGTGCGTGCACCTCTACCTCTCAGCTCATGCCAGTAGTCTCCTAGTGCATCCACTCTTCTGACTCGCGCATCAATTTGGAGTTTGCAGCACCCACCGGAGTACTCCACCATCGCCCGAACCACCGTCTGCCGGAGAAAGTATCGCCGTCGACGTGGTGCTCTCCGACGGCCAAGTCCACCACCCACCGACGCGGAAGAACACCCTGAACCTCTTGGTACCCTCCGATCTCTTTGCCTCGCCGTGGTTCAACGCCGGCGACCACCACAGCCTTCGGGCGCCGGCGAGCTCCGTTGGAGTTTTAAACCTGACGGGTGGGACCCCCCCCGTCAGCCTCTCTTATTTTTCCCACTCGAACCGTTTTCTGAAAGCGCCTTCGGGCAAAATGTGTTTTCCCCTTGGGCTAACGTATTTCCTACCGAACAGTTTTCTGTTTTCTCAAACAAGTCCCTGGATCTTTTCTGTTTCATCATAGATGAGTCCTTGGACTAAAACCTTTATATCTTTTTAATAAACGATGATTTTTGATTGATTCTTTTTCTGTCAGTCTTATATTTTTGTCTAGTTTTTTATAGTATTTATTTGGAAAAAATTTGGAACAATTTTTATGCACGCAACGATTTTCACGTTAGTATACGGTTTCGTTACACCGTAGGTTCCGGAGGAGGTGACGGAGCCGCGAACTTCGCCGAGCTAGACTCCGACTTCTCCGAACCAGGCAAGCATGTTTGAACCTTTGATATGATAGGTGTTTTGCATGTTTGCTTGAATGGTTTTGTGCATGGCATATGAGCATCGGTGAGTATAACGTTGCATACAAGGCAACTAACCATGCGTTTCGAAGTTACTGTGATCTTTGATGAGAGATGACCTGATCATGTGGTCACATGAAAGGTAGTAAGATGGTATTGTTGTAGCATGCCAGTCTTATGTCATCCGATAAACTCCAACGTTAACGTGGACTGAGCCACGTTACCGTTCTTCCCCTTTCGTGCTGCCACATGTTTTCTGCAAAGAATACGGTTTAGTAAGTTGCTAACCTCTTTCCTTGTACACACCAAATAGAGGGGCCGGGATGAGGGTTCCATGGCCCTGGATTAAAGCCAGTCATCCGGTCAGGGGGCATGGGTGTTTCCGGTTGGGACCGAGAGGGGGGCACCCCTTAGAGCGCGCGGTATAAATTTGATCCCATGCTACGCGAGGTTGTAGCCTCCCCGTCTCAAGGTTTTTCTTGAACTTTGCCGAGGGTGATTCCTGGCATTGGAATGTTGAATGGGTGTGTACTGGTTAGATGTGTTTCTCCTAAAACACCGTAAACGGAACTTGTCCCTTGTGGCTACTGAAATCCGTTGGCTGTGGTTAAGAGTACAAACTCTGCAGAGTCAAATCCTTCCGAGTCATCATGTCCATGGTCAAGGACCGTGGCCAGCATATCCATATCCATGTCAGTCCCTATGTCAGTCTCCATGGTAAATCCCCGGTGAACAAGTTTGAGTGGTAAACCCGGTTGTATTTTTATTCCTGTGGATGGACTAACCTTTTATTCATCTCGTACCTGAATATTCCCTTGAAATGATTTAAATTCATGAGCTGCTGAAATATCAAGTTATGTAATATAAGCCCTGTATGTGATGTCGCATAGACATCCGACTGTGGCACTCATGTCATTTACTTTTCGTACAAGCCCTTTATGTGATGTCGCTCAGACGTCCGACTGTGGCACGCTCGTTATTTTACTTTTGATATAAGCCCTTTATGTGATGTCGCTCAGACGTCCGACTGTGGCACGCTCGTTATTTACTTTTGATATAAGCCCTTTACGTGATGTCGCTCAGACGTCCGACTGTGGCACGCACCGTCATTTCTTTTCCATTATAAGCCCTTTATGTGGTGTCGCCTTGACGCCCGACTGCGGCATTGTTATTTCATTTGTATCCTTTCGAGGAGTCATTCAGACACTCGATTGGCCTTCAGTATTACTTTGGGATTTCGGGAGGACTACCGCCCGACTTCCCTTTTATTTCCCATGCATGGCTATCTCATTGTCTGAGTGCGCTCCATTAACCTGTTCATATGCATCATGTTTACATTTGTTATATCTTATGTCCGAACTGTCTTGCGAGTACTTTCATAGTACTCACCTGGCTTGTTGATTTGACCAAATGTTGACGAAGGCGATCTCATGGATGAAGACTTTGATAGTGAGTCTGACGCCTAGAGGAGCCCCAGTCAGTCCCGTGCGATCCTGGATATTGGTCACTTGTATTATATACGCTTCCGCCACCCGCAGTAAGAATCCTCGAGCCTCACTCCGACGCTCGAAGAGCTGTTAGATTTAGGAGTCATGTCACCCACTTCACAGTGACATATCCACCACCGCTTTTATTGTGAGTCAGTAGTTTTGCCACCCTATCCGCCTTTATGTATTATCGGCGCGCTTGTAATAAATTGTTGAGCAGTCTCCGCTCAACCTTGTATTATATTCAGTACTCCTGGTTTTTCTTCTGTGATCAAGAAATTTTCTACCAGTAAGAAGGATTCTTCTCTACTGGTCCGTAAAAGGGATCGGTTTCTCAATAAATATTTTTATTGGAAAACCGGTCGTGACATCAATGGGCCTTATACGGGCCGTATGATCGATTGGCCAAACATGGGCCAATAACAGGCCGCATTATGGCCGTAGACGGGCTAGAGTTGGAATCGTCCGTTCATGGGCCGACCATAACGGGCCATCATTAATAAGCCATATTTAATGACGCTATGAAAATGGCCCAACGTATTAACGGATCAGAAATGGGCCGACTGTAACCACGGGCTGAATTTGGCCCACAAGCAGAAAATGACAGTAAAGGGCCGTAAGTAAACGAATGCTGGAAATGAGCCCAAGAATAAATGGGCTCTGAGAAGGCCGAAAGATAACATGGGCTGGAAATGGCCCAACGGAATAACGAGCCGTTAATGGGTATAAAGTGATACACTGTTCATTACGGGCCAGTTTCACCATGGGCCGTTAATGGGTGTAAAGTGATACACTGTTCATTACGGGCCAGTTTCACCACGGGCCGTTAATAGGCCAAGAGTTACATAGGGCCTCCTATGGGCCGAAAGACGTCATGGGCCATACATGGGCCAGAAGTGAAAATGGGCTGGAATCATATTGGGTGGCCCAGATGACGCTACTGGGCCTAATTCGGATAGGGCATAACGGGCCTTGGGTTAGCGGGCTGTAAATGGGCTATATGCGAACAGGCCGTTAACAGGCTTTAAATGGGCCGGCCCGCCACCTTTTGACCAAGTCAAACGGGCCGGCCTTTTCACGGGAATGGGCCTCTGTTGGGCCGTGCCACATGTCGACGTATCATAGGCGCCTTCTGTCCAATGAGTGGATCACATCTGTCCCAACGATGAGCCGACACGTGTTTCCTCCAGCCAATGATGATTTTACACATGGAAAATCCCCATTGGTCACGGCTGTTAACGGGTTATCGGATCCAAAACCCGACCCGATAGCTTAACGGCGTTCCGTTGCGGTGGATGCCACATGTCGGTCACCCTTGACGAAAGCATTCTGTGACGCGGGATTTATCGTCATGGAAGTGGACACTTCCGTGATGATAATTTCGGTAATGTCATGGAACACTTCTACGATAGCACAGGTATGACTATATTGATTCTGTCATAAAATCATCAGGGATGTACATGCATGACAGAAAATGCGACCTACTGTGACAAACACGTATCATCACGGAAGTGTATTTTTTTGTAGTGCTATGAGTAAATGGTTGAATGATTTGAATGTCATAAATCTGAAATTATATATGTTTCATATGCCTTTCCCATGGGGACTTCACATATAAGAAGTAGAGGTGGTAAATTTATTGAAGGTTAGCAAACATTGTATTGGTCACTTGAACAATTCATGAAAGAATATTGAAGGAAGAGAGGTTTCACATATAAATATACTATCTTGGACATCTTCTATGATTGTGAGCCCCATGAATTATTTTCAAACCTGAGCAAATTAGTTGAAGTTGGACAAGGAAGACAACATAATGAGTTATGCTTGGGTATATTTGTACAGAAGTTATATTGTTATGGATCCTCTAACATGTGGTGCTTGCTATTTAGAGTCCTCTGCTAGCCAAAATATCTGTACTAAGTGGGAATACTGCTTGTGCATCCAAATTCCTTGAACCAAGTTTATTCCATGAGTGTCCACCATATCTACCTATATGCGGCATTTACCTGCCGTTCCAAGTAAATTTGCATGTGCCAAACTCTAAACCTTCAAATAATAATCTGTTTTGTATGCCCGAATCGCTCATGTAGCGACTGGGGGCTGTCAGTATCTTCCATGCTAAGTGGGTTCATTGTTGAGGAAATCGTTAACTGGTAGCTGCTCGATCGGCTGGCGAGTAGGGGATTAATAGGCTAATCGGCAAGTTAATCGGCCCTTTAATCAATTAATCGGACGATTTATCGGTTTATCGGCTACTTGGTGACCCTACGAGTAGGGATTAATCGGCAAGTTAACTGGTTAATCGGATGAATTCTTGAACAGGGGGTGGGTTATTCTCACGATGAGTGGACTCCGCTCATCATTCACGAGAAAATGGCTGGTAACTGGGATGCCCAGTCCTATGATCAAAAGATCAAAAACAAATTTGCAAATAATTTAAACAAACTCCCCCAGGATTGTTGAAAGTTGGACGTCACCCATTGTTTCGGACAAGCCGTGGAGTGTGATTGTTGGTGGAGGGGGAGTAAAATCGTTACCTTTCTGTTTGGGAACCGCCTATAATGTATCTAGTATGGAAGATATTGGGAGCTCTTGGTCGTTATGTTGACAATGAAAGCATACCTCTCAAAATTATTTTCATCTCTGTTTTAGCTTCGAGCTCTGACACCTCTGCAAATCCCTCCTTCCCTCTGCGAAGGGCCTATCTTTTACTTTTATGCAAGAGTCAGTAGTATTCCTTCTCATTCCAACCTACTTTTTAGTTGGCAAGCGTCATGTTGTGGAGAAAGATCTAAGCATATATGGCCATTCAAATATATTTGATCATGAATTATTATTGTTGACAATTATCTATATGATAAATAAGTTGGGAGGCGAAACAGTAAGCCCCTATCTTTCTCTGTGTTCGATGGATGCTATTTGTTCTAAAAATATGCTTTGAGTGGTAGCAATCATGGAAGACTATATGATAGTTGAGTATGTGGGATTTGCTAAATCAAAGCTCTTACATAGACCCTTCTTGAAAATAAGATGAATTGCAATTGTTTGATGACTGAGAACTGTTTGTTAGTTTTCAAGAAAGTTTATGATCTATACTTTAACACGTGAATAGCTTGTTACTTGACCATGAGAAGCTTTATGATATGAGCTACTGTTATGACATATAATGATGCTAGAAAAGGTGATTGAAATTATCATTGATCAAACTTGTGCACCTGCTAGTATTCACACTTCATAAATTATTTCTTTTATCATTTACCTACTCGAGGACGAGCAGGAATTAAGCTTGGGGATGCTGATATGTCTCCAACGTATCTATAATTTATGAAATATTCATGCTATTATATTATCTGTTTTGGATGTTTATGGGCTTTACTAAACACTTTTATATTATTTTTGGGACTAACCTATTAACCGGAGGCCCAACCCAAATTGTTGTTTTCTTGCCTATTTCAGTGTTTCGAAGAAAAGGAATATCAAACAGAGTCCAAACGGAATGAAACCTTTGGGACAGTTATTTTTGGAACGGAAGCAATCTAGGAGACTTGGAGGAGACATCAGGGAAGCTTCGAGGAAGCCATGAGGCAGCGAGGCGCGCCCTACCCCCTGGGCGCGCCCCCACCCTCGTGGGCCCCTCGTGGCTCCCCTGACCGACTTCTTTTGCCTATATATGTCCATATACCCTAAAAACATCGAGGAACACAATAGATCGGGAGTTCCACCACCGCAAGCCTCTGAGTCCACCAAAAACCAATCGGGACCCTGTTCCGACACCCTGCCGGAGGGGGGATCCCTCACCGGTGACCATCTTCATCATCCCGGCGCTCTGCATGACGAGGAGGGAGTAGTTCACCCTCGGGGCTGAGGGTATGTACCAGTAGCTATGTGTTTGATCTATCTCTCTCTCTCTCGTGTTCTTGAGGTGGTACGATCTTGATGTATCGCGAGCTTTGCTATTATAGTTGGATCTTATGATGTTTCTCCCCCTCTACTCTCTTGTAATGGATTGAGTTTTCCCTTTGAAGTTATCTTATTGTATTGAGTCTTTAAGGATTTGAGAACACTTGATGTATGTCTTGCATGTGCTTACCTGTGGTGACAATGGGATATCACATGATCCACTTGATGTATGTTTTGGTGATCAACTTGCGGGTTCCGCTTGTGAACTTATGCATACGGGTTGGCACACGTTTTCGTCTTGACTCTCCGGTAGAAACTTTGGGGCACTCTTTGAAGTTCTTTGTGTTGGTTGAATAGATGAATCTGAGATTGTGTGATGCATATCGTATAATCATACCCACGGATACTTGAGGTGATATTGGAGTATCTAGGTAACATTAGGGTTTTGGTTGATATGTGTCTTAAGGTGTTATTCTAGTATGAACTCTTGAATAGATCAATCTGAAAGAATAACTTTGAGGTGGTTTCGTACCCTACCATAATCTCTTCGTTTGTTCTCCGCTATTAGTGACTTTGGAGTGACTCTTTGTTGCATGTTGAGGGATAGTTATATGATCCAATTATGTTATTATTGTTGAGAGAACTTGCACTAGTGAAAGTATGAACCTTAGGCCTTGTTTCCTAGCATTGCAATACCATTTACGCTCACTTTTATCATTAGTTACCTTGCTGTTTTTATATTTTCAGATTACAAAAACCTATATCTACCATCCATATTGCACTTGTATCAACATCTCTTCGCCGAACTAGTGCACCTATACAATTTACCATTGTATTGGGTGTGTTGGGGACACAAGAGACTCTTTGTTATTTGGTTGCAGGGTTGTTTGAGAGACACCATCTTCATCCTACACCTCCCACAGATTGATAAACCTAAGGTCATCCACTTGAGGGAAATTTGCTACTGTCCTACAAACCTCTGCACTTGGAAGCCCAACAGCGTCTACAAGGAGAAGGTTGCATAGTAGACATCAATCTTCATAGAATATGTGGCAGCCAATATGAGCATCCAGGTTCCGCTATTGGTTATTGACCGGAGATGAGTCTCGGTCATGTCTACATAGTTCTCAAACCCGTAGGGTCCGCACGCTTAACGTTCGATGACGATCGGTATCATGAGTTTATGTGTTTTTATGTACCGAAGGTTGTTCGGAGTCCCAGATGTGATCATGTACATGACGAGGAGTCTCCAAATGGTCGAGACATAAAGATTGATATATTGGAAGGTTATGTTTGGACACCGGAAAGGTTTCGGATAGGTTCGGGAATTTTCCGGAGTACCGGGGGGTTACCGGAACCCCCCGGGGGGTTAATGGGCCTTCATGGGCTTTAGTGGAAGAGAGGAGGAGGCAGCCAGGTGGAGGCACGCGCCCCCCAAGCCCAATCCGAATTGGGGGGGGCCTTTCCTTCTCTCCGTCTTCCTCTTTTCTTCCCCTCCTAGTTGGACTAGGAAAGAGGGGAACCTACTCCTAGTAGGAGTAGGATTCCCCCCCTTGGGGCGCGCCCCTTGAGGCCGGTCGGCCCCCTCCTCCACTCCTTTATATACGGGGGAGGGGGGCACCCCATAGACACACAAGTTGATTTCTTAGCCGTGTGCGGTGCCCCCCTCCATAGATTTCCACCTCGGTCATATTGTCGTACAGCTTAGGCGAAGCCCTGCGTCGGTAACTTCATCATCACTGGCACCACGCCTTCGTGTTGACGGAACTCTCCCTCGGCCTCAGCTGGATCTAGAGACCGAGGGACGTCACCGAGCTGAACGTGTGCAAATCGCGAAGGTGCCGTGCGTTCGGTACTTGATCGGTTGGATCGTGAAGACGTTTGACTACATCAACCGCGTTACTTAACGCTTCCGTTTTCGGTCTACGAGGGTACGTGGACACACTCTCCCCGGCGTTGCTATGCTTCTCCTCAATAGATCTTGTGTGATCGTAGCAATTTTTTTGAAATACTACGCTCCCCAACAGCTATAAAGAAAAAAAATATGATATGACATGTTAGGCAAGATTCCACATCAAACATTTTTTTTATCACTTACCTACTCGAGGATGAGTAGGAGTTAAGCTTGCGGATGCTGATACGTCTCCAACGTATCTATAATTTTTTATTGTTCCATGTTGTTATATTATCGATCTTGGATGTTTTATATTCATTTTATAGTCATTTTATATCATTTTTTGGTACTAACCTATTGACATAGTGCCAAGTGCCAGTTGCTGTTTTCTGCATGTTTTTTACATTGCAGGAAATCAATATCAGACGGAGTCCAAACGCATAGAAACTCCAGGAGATTTTTTTGGACCAGAAGGAACATAATGGGCCCTGGCTGCGCCTCGGGCTGCTCCGAGGAGAGCACAACCCACCAGGCCACGCCAGGAGGCCCAAGCGCGCCCTGGTGTGTTGTGCCCACCTCGGGTGCCCCCCGGACTGCCTCTTTGCTCTATAAATACCCCAATATTCCCAAAACCCTAGGGGAGTCGACAAAATATTGATCCAACCACCGCAGAGTCCAGAACCACCAGATCCAATCTAGACACCATCTCGGATGGGGTTCACCACTGTCGGTGTCAAAACCGGCGGATCTCGGGTAGGGGTCCCGAACTGTGCGTCTAAGGTCGATGGTAACAGGAGACATAGGCTAGACTTGTAGGGTTTTAGCCATTACGATCTCGTGGTAGATCAACTCTTGTAACACTCATATTCATCAAGATCAATCAAGCAGGAAGTAGGGTATTACCTCCATAGAGAGGGCCCGAACCTGGGTAAACATCGTGTCCCCCGTCTCCTTTTACCATCGATCCTAGACGCACAGTTCGGGACCCCCTACCTGAGATCCGCCGGTTTTAACACCGACATTGGTTCTTTCATTGAGAGTTCCATTGTGCCGTCGGCAAAGGGCTTGATGGCCCCTTCGATCGTCAGTAATGACGTTGTTCAGGGAGAAACCTTCCTCCCCGAACAGATCTTCGTATTCGGCGGCTTCGTACTACGGACCAACTCGCTCGGCCATCTGAAGCAGATCGATAGCTACGTCCCTGGCCATCATGTCAGATTCGGAAGCTTGAACTACATTGCGGACATCCGTGGAGACTTGATCTTCAACGGATTCAAGACCGTGGGCACCGCTCCCCTTCGCCCCGATGAGCATGGCTTAAACCTGTCATCGGGCCCCATCCAGAAGATAGCTCCTGCAACAACTCCGGCCTTAGATCTGGAGCAGACCGAGTCATCCGAAGATGGGAAGCTCAACCCCATCACGGAGGCTGCTGGTCCCGCGGCGTTGGAGCCGCACACAGATTCTACTTCATATGATATCTGCATCAACGGAGCCCCGGACTCGTCTCCGGCGACAAGTTCCGAACAGTGCGAGTCCGCGGATACCGAACCCAATCGGTTATCGATCTTCAAGTTCAGCGCCGCAGACGTCTTCCAACACTCGCCCATGGGCGACATACTAAACTCACTAAAAAACCTATCCCTGGCAGGTGACTCGCCGCCGAACTATGTTCGGTTCGAACTTGCGGCGGATGATGGAGAATTTTTCTACCCACCCGCCAGCCACTTCATAGCCACTATCGAAGAGCCAACTAACACGCTTGACCCCGGCTCCGAAGACATCGACGGTATGGACAACGATGAGGGGCAAGGCCAGAACTCACCATCCGCTAGACGCGGGACGGCCACTTCCTGGTATGACGTATGTATGGTAGACACACCCAACAACGATCTCGACGATGACAAGGAGGATCCAATTGAGGATAAACCTCCCGGCACACAGTCCAAACACCGGCGCCCCCGGCGCCGCTCTCACTCACGTCACTCAAGAGAAAACAATACTAGCCCCGGAGATGATAACACTCCGAACAACGAAGACCTTGTTGAGGTAAGATCCGAACAGGAGGAGCAGGAAAGCGGGCAAGATAGCCCTGATAAACAGGTCATATATGGAGACTCGGAGGATAGTAATTATCTTCCACTCTCCGAGGAAAAGGAGAGCCTCGACGACGAGGATTTCATCGTACCTGAGGAACCTCTCGAGCAGGAGCGCTTTAAACACCGGCTAATAGCCACGGCAAGGAGTCTAAGGAAGAAGCAGCTGCAGCTTCAAGCGAGCCAAGATCTGCTCAATGATAGAAGGACCGAGGTCCTGGCCGCCGAAGAATACGGCCTTAGTGGCCCAGACAAAAGCCGCCCCAAGTGCAGGTGGCTCTCTCAACACGATGGCGGGGCGCTGGAGCCCGCATCACCATTGAATAATGCGGTAGGTCGACCACAGTTCGGTCCGGATAAAGCAGCAGCCCAAGCAGAACACCATACCACCCCATCCGGCTGTAAAAACAAGAACAAAACAGCTCAGGGGAACACTCGCGACATCCACCAAGACCGGGAGGGTAGAGCAGGACACACAAGACCGATGTACAGATCGCGGAGATATACCCTGGCCGACGATGATGGTCACTTAGTCGGACACAACAGACTCGACCACCCACGGTCCGAAAGCCGCAAACGGCATCCACCAGAGGTCCTTTACAGTGTGGCCCAACATAGAGGAGCCTCACACCCTCTCTGCTTCACTGACGAGGTAATGGAGCATGAATTTCCATACGGGTTTAAACCCATTAACATCGAATCATACGATGGAACAACAGATCCTGCGGTATGGATTGAGTATTTCCTCCTCCACATCCACTTGGCTCGCGGAGACGACCTTCATGCCATCAAATACCTGCCTCTCAAGCTCAAAGGGCCAGCAAGGTACTGGATAAACAGTTTGCCAGAAAATTCTATTGGCAGCTGGGAAGATTTGGAAGACGCCTTTCGAGACAATTTCCAAGGAACATATGTCCGGCCGCCGGATGCCGACGACTTAAGTCATATTGTCCAGCAGCCCGGCGAGTCAGCCAGGGAGCTCTGGACCAGGTTCTTAGTCAAAAGAACCAAATCGTCGACTGTCCGGACGCGGAAGCCCTCGCGGCCTTCAAACATAGCGTCCGGGATGAATGGCTAGCACGCCACCTCGGCCAGGAAGGACCCAAATCCATGACAGCCCTTACCGCTCTAATGACTCGCTTTTGTGCGAGAGAAGACAACTGGCACGCTCGTAAAAGCAACAACGCCAGCAACCCGGGCACTTCCGAAATTCGAGACGGCAACGGCAAGCCACGACGAACCAAACACAACAGTCACAATAACAATGAAAGATTACGCGACATAGCGGTCAACGCCGGATTTAACAATCCAAAACCCGGTCAACGGAAGAAGCCACTGAAGGCAAACAAAGACGGACCATCCACCCTTGACAGGATATTGGACCGACCTTGCCAGATCCACGGCCACCCTGATAAGCCAGCTAATCATACCAACATAAACTGTTGGGTCTTCAAGCAGGTAGGCAAGCTCAACGCCGAACACAAGGGGAGGAGGCCACCAGGCGATAAAGACGACGGACCAGCTCACCAGCCGAACACCAGGGGCCAGAAACAGTTTCCCTTCGAAGTTCGGCAACTCCCGAAACGGAAATAGCAGTTCGGCTTCCGCCACCCACCTCATGTACCGGCAAGATTTACACCGCGCGTACATCACTCCGCACTCAAGATACCATGGGCATCGGCGGAAGCACAATACGGAGAACCCTGCAAGCACTCCCGTAATGTTTTTTATCTGTTCTCCTTTTTCTTTTTTTTCATCATTATCTCTTAAAAACAGGTGACGAAAAGGACAGTATCTACAACGGACTCTCTCGGAGTTCGGATCCGTACACTCACCTAAGGGGGCTACTTCCATTAAGGATTCCCCTCCCCGAGGACGGGCGGCGCAGACGTGCGACAGGAGGTCCAAAACAACTTTTTGAAGACTGCACTCTTTATTTTGAGCCTGTACTATGCCTTGTTTCCTCTGTTCCCGACCCCAAGCATGTCAAATAGCCGGGTTTGTGGTTTTTTATATGAATTTATCATTGGCCTATTGCTCCACTCCCAGTAAACTTTATCCGAACTAATCTTCCATACTCTTTCAATAATGAGTACGGCCCTAACGGCTGCTTTATAGATGCACCTCGGCATAACCTGCCAGGGGCTCGGTATGGGAACAAACGAGTTGCCAGCAAAAGTCCGAACAACTCTACAGGGTACTTCGGCGTCGCAAGTTTGGCATTATATGCATCAGCTCCGAATCATTGTCTTGGGTCAATAGTTGGGTTGCCCGGCTCCTATGCTTGCTACCCTACGTTCCGCTCTATCGGCTAGGGTAGTAAAGGGAGAACTACTGCGATTGTGCCCTGGCCTAAACCGAATGAGCACCTCAGTAGAGAAAGCCGAAAACTGACTGTCATGATGCGGCGAGAGCTGGTCAACCACTTGACGACTTATTCGAATCTTTAGCGATTCTCCGTGTCACAAGAAGGATCTTTTTAGATCAAAATATGTAAAGGCACCATTTTATAATACGCCGTATGCATACCAGGGCTATGTCCTAGCCCCACCATAAAACTCCTATGGCTAAGTGAAAGTGTTAACGCCCTATAGTCTGATTGCCTGGTTCGTCGCATTGTCACCTCCTTCATGGACCAAGACGTTGGATAAAGAGTGATTCAAATGCTTTTCCGAACACCACCGTACTTCCTACGAGGGGGCTGAAGCCGACGATTGGAAAACTTTCAAATTACATTAAAACGGCCGCACAGGAGGAATACAAGCTTTCGAGCAAAACATGAAAATAGATTAACTATAAAGTTGTTTGTTTCAACCCTTATACATATCACTCGAACATTATGTCTTTCGAGAATTGACCCTCTATCAAGCGGGCGGCCTCTAGGACGTCTTCAAAATAATGCTCCGGCTCACAATGGTCCTTGCCCTTGGGTGGACTCCTCGCCGCAACATCGGTGGCCTTCATCTTTCCCCAGAATGCTTTGACTTGGGCAAAGGCCATCCGTGCACCCTCAATGCACGCCGACCGCTTCACAGCGTTGATATGTGGCACCGCGTCAACAAGCCGCTGCACCAGGCCGAACTAACTACTCGGAACAGGCTCAGTCGGCCACAACCGAATTATGACGTTCTTCATGGTAGCGCCGGATATCCTATGCAGCTCGGCCCACTGGGACATCTGTTCATTCAGCAACAGAGGGCGCTTTGACGCGCAAAATTGTGACCAAAAAAGCTTCTCCGTTGCATACCCCTCTCGCGCGTGGTAAAACTGCGCCGCATCGGAAGAACTCTTCGGCAAGTCTAAAAATTCGTCCAGAGAACTCCATACTTGGTTAAGCTGAGCATAGTTTGGATCGCCGAACTTAGTCTGTAGCAAAAAGGGCTTGCCAGCCGCAATCTCCCAATCTTGTCGGATCTCCTCACGGTCCGCTCTGGATTCAGACCGTGCTTCTCTCGCCTCTCGTAAGGCCTTGTCAAGTTCAGCCGTTTTGGCTTCATTTTCCTTCTCAAGAAGTTTACAGCGACTAGCTGCATTCTTTAATTCGTGCGCCATGGTGGACATCTTCTCCTCGTCTTGGCGTCGTGCAGCTTGTTCAGCTTTCAACTCAGCCGATGCCTTTTCGGCAGCCGCATTACTAAACCGGACCTGCTCCTTGGCCCGAACTAGCTCCGCCCGAAGAGCTTCCACGGCGGCAGCATCATCTGCATTCATGCACATTTCATATAAAACTCTTTTCAGCGTCAAGCACATTGGTGTAAGGAATGCTCAAAATATATACCTTGCGAGTTGTCAAGACGCTTGTTGATCGATGCAATGTCATCCTCCGCAATATCCAGCTTTCGCTGCAGTTCGGCCACTTCCGTATTTCGAGCATCCACAGGGGGGAGGCAGCCTGTATTCCAAGTTAAATCAAGGTTAGTACCTAAGCATATCCTTTTGATCCTCCTATCGCTTCCTTCGGAAGGCAATCCGAGCCTCAGGGGCTACTTCATATACAACAGGTGCATTCTGTCAATAAAATTCAATTGGCAAAATTACATCACAAACCTCAAAACCTCTTAGAAGGCTCGTGAAGGCCTCGTTCAATCCACTCTTCACGGATAGAACCTTTTCGATCACCGGAACCATCAGGCATGGTGCTCCTCTGAAATGGGCGCTTGTCGTAGCATGTCTGTCAGCATTTTCGGCGCTCCTGGGTCTTCGGAAACCGCCGCCGGAGTACGGCATTCCTTCGAAGGAATCCGCTTAGTCGCCTCCAGAATCATCTCCGGTTGTAAAGCGGACGGTTCGGGGCCGTCATTCTTGATTCCCGAACCCTGAGTGACAAAGGCACTACCTTCGGGTAACGCCTTCTTCGTTTCCTGCACTACTTGACGATCGGGAGGAGCCCTCCGGGACGATACCTCAGAATCATCCCCCTGTTGGGCAAGGAGGCCGGAGAAGGCGTGTCACTCCCCATCATCTCCGGAAGAAGGTCTCCCGAGGAGGAGGACGATTGAGAAACATCGGGCGTTAACCTGCGTGGATGTACATATGTCGGATGATTACTTCACTAATAGGAAAAGAATGAGGTGCGTTTAAAGTGCCCCCGCTTCACTTACGGTTTGGCCAGAGGTTTGTCCTCATCATAAAGCCCTACGGCAGCATCGCTTGCCCGGCCCAAGCCGCCCGACGACGGCATTTTTCCTCTCTTGCAGGGCTTCCCCTCCTGATCTTCGGAAGCGGCCCTCTTCTTGCCATGGAGGGCTTCCTCTGCACCTTTGCCCTCGAGCAAAAGGGTTTCGGTTTCCCCGAACACAGCGTCTAATTTATCCTCGGGGCGGGGACCACCTCTGGTCTCCCTGTTCTCGCCCTCTTCTGCAGACACCTGGTACGGTGTCGGAGCCAGCATTCTCGTCAGCAGGGCAGTCGCGGGGACATCGCGAAGGGGCGCCGGACACCAGATTAATATCGCTTTCTTTATCCAGTCCTGTATAGGGAAGGATTATTCAGTATCTTGTTAAGAGATGCGTGAATAGAGGGTGTTCGGAGATTGCATACTTACCGAAGTGTCCGAATGATTGCAGTCAAGACCGACATCTTCGGTGGTGTCCGGCCATTGCTCCCGTTCCTCGAAATATAATTTCCACATTCCTTCGTGCGTGGCGCCGAAGAAGTGCTGAAGAGTCCGTCGCCCTTCTGGATTAAACTCCCACATACGGAGAGGCCGCCGCTGGCATGCAGGGTCTGGCGGACTAGCATTACTTGAACAACGTTCATAAGATCAATGCCCTTCTCGGTAAGGCTTCGGAGGCGACTTTGCAGAGTCTGCACTTCATTGACTGATCCCTAGTCCAATCCCTTATTGATCCATGAAGCAAGCTGAATTGGAGGGCCAGGTCGGAACGTAGGCGTAGCCGCCCACTTGGAGCCCCGTGGCTCGTTGATATAAAACCACCCCTGCTGCCACATGCCGAAAGACTCGGCGAAGGATCCTTCAAACCAAACCGCGCCGGCAAGCTTGCCTATTGTGGCGCTGCCGCATTCTTCCTGTTCCCCATCTGTCACCTACGGCCTCACGTCAAAGGTCTTGAGCCACAAACTAAAGTGCGGAGGAGTCTGGAGAAAGGCCTCACACGTAACGATAAATGTCGAGATGCGAAGAATAGAGTCTGGGGCCAGATCGTGAAAATCTAGCCCATAGTAGAACATGAGCCCCCGGACGAAGGGGTTGAGCGCGAACCCTAACCCGTGGAGGAAGTGGGACACAAATACTACCCTCTCGTCGGATCTGGGGGTAGGTATAACCTGCCCTTGTGCAGGAAGCCGATGAAGGATTTCTGGGGTCAGATACCTCGCTGCACGGAGCTTCGCAATATCCTCCTTTGCGACAGAAGAAGCCACCCACCGGCCTTGACGGCTGGATCCGGACATGATTAGGGCTGGTGGCGATTGGAACCCGAGGGTTGGAACTTGGGGTGGCTGGGGTTGAGGAAGGAGCAAGCGCAAAGGAAGAAGACGAGTCTGGGTCCCTATATAAAGACCCCAAAGACTGAGCGTCTCCACCTGGGTCTCGAAACTTACCTATCCCCAAAGAGTTGTACCCAGGGGACTGTGGGTTACCCACGCCTACATTATTGAAAATCCCGTGAATAAGGGGACACGATCTCTGCTTTGACAAGACGTGCCAATAAAACCGCGTCCCGAGACATGGGGCGACGTGCTAGCCAATGATTGGAAATAGTAACCAGGCAGGCGTGATACGATGTCATAAACGGTTATCAGCAAATTGGACTCGTGGAATATTGTATTCTCTACAATTATATGCACAGGTCCGGATATACTTACTACATCCGAAGACTATTCTTGAGTTCGGAAGGAGGGAACCCGCCTTGCAATGCCGAAGACAAATCTGCGCGCCGGCCTCCTCGCCATTGATGCCAGGTTCAGGGGCTACTGAGGGAGTCTTGGACTAAGGGGTCCTCGGGCATCCGGCCTGTTATCCTTTGGGCCGGGCTGATGGGCTGTGAAGACACGAAGACCGAAGACTGTACCCATGTCCGGATTGGACTCTACTTGGCGTGGAGGGCAAGTTAGGCGACCAACTACAATGATTCCTTCTTATGTAACTGACTCCATGTAACCCTAGATCTCTCCGGTGTCTATATAAACCGGAGAGCATAGTCCGGATAGGCGGATACTCATTACCATATTCACATAGGCTAGACTTCTAGGGTTTTAGCCATTACGATCTCGTGGTAGATCAACTCTTGTAACACTCATATTCATCAAGATCAATCAAGCAGGAAGTAGGGTATTACCTCCATAGAGAGGGCCCGAACCTGGGTAAACATCGTGTCCCCCGTCTCCTGTTACCATCGATCCTAGACGCACAGTTTGGAACCCCCTACCCGAGATCCGCCGGTTTTGACACCGACACGAGGCTTCAATGACGAGGTGTCCGGCGCGCAGATTGTCTTCGGCATTGCAAGGCAGGTTCCTCCTCCAATTACTCCAAAGTATCCTTCGAACGTGTCCGTCTCTGCAAAACAAGTACCACACATAACCGTAGAGAGCATAATATTTCACGAGTCCAATTTGCGGACAAGTTTTGTAGTGTGACATCACGTCCCTGCCCGGTCATTATTTCGAACCGTTTTTTAGCCTCCCGCTCCATATTTCGAGATGCGGTTTTATTGGCACGTCTTGTCAAAGCAGAGATCGTGTCCCCTTATTGCGGGATTCTCATCAATACGGGCGTGGGTAACCCAACCGTTCTGTTGGCATGATCCCTTGAAAATAGGCAGGCTTTAAGGCCTATGAGGAGACATTTGATATTCATCGCCTTTATAAAGGGGCACGGACCCGTCTTTCTCCTCTACGCCTACCTCTTCCTCAACCTTTCCAACCTCAAGTTCCAGCACCCAAGTTTCAACTTAATTGCTCCGTGCCTCTCAGCCATGTCCGGACCCAGCCCTCAAGGCCGGTGGGTGGCCTCCTCCGTCACAGAGGAGGATATCACGAAGCTCCGGGCGGCAAGATACCTGACCGCGGAAATCCTCCACAGGCTCCCTGCTAAAGGGCAGGTTATTCCAACCCCCAGATCTGGCGAGAGGGTCGTATTCATCTCCCACTTCCTCCGGGGGCTAGGGTTAGCTCTCCACCCCTTCGTTCGCGGACTCATGTTCTATTACGGGCTAGATTTTCACGATCTAGCTCCGGACTCCGTTCTTCACATCTCAGCATTCATCGTCATGTGCGAGGCCTTTCTCCGCATTTCCCCACACTTCGGCTTATGGCTCAAGACCTTTCATGTGAAGCCGAAGGTAATCAAGGGGAAGCAAGTGGAGTGTGGCGGTGCTACGGTGAGGAAGCTCACCAATACACCTTGGCCAAAAGGTTCTTTCACGGAAACTTCCAACCTATGGCAGCGGGAATGGTTTTATATCACTGAACCCCGTGGTACCAAGTGGGCAGCTACACCTGCGTTTCGATCTGGCCCTCCACTACGGCTCGCATCATGGATTAATAAGGGGCTAGACTGGGGATCAATTGATGAAGTGCAGACGCTATAAAGCCGCATCCGGAGCCTCCTCGAAAAGGACACCTGTCTTATTAACATAATCCAGGTAATGCTAGTCCGTTGGGTCCTGCTGTGCCAGCGACGACCCCTCCACATGTGGGAGTTCAATCCGGAAGGACCACTGACCCTTCAGCACTTCTTCGGCACAACGCACAGAGGAATGTGGAAGCTATTCTTCGGGACACAAAAACAGTGGCCAGATACAACCGAAGACATCGGCCTCGATTGCAACCATCCAGATACCTCGGTAAGCACTCGACTCCCGAACATAGCTTGGTTAAATATCCCGTGATAATATACTGAGAAAACAATCTTCGAACCGGGCTGGATAAAGAAGGTAGAACGAATTAGGTGTTCGGGCCCTCTTCCCGAAGACTCAGCTGATCCCGTGTTAACAAGGATGCTGGCTCAGGCGCCATATCAAGTGCTAGCGAAGGAGGACAAGGAGGAGAGCAAGAAGGCCAAAAACGACCTCCACTCTAAAGGTACACTGGACACTATGTTCGGGGAGATTGGAACTCCCTCTTCTGAAGACGAAAGAGAAGGAGAAGCTGACATCCCTTCTCCCCATGGGAAGAAAAAGAGCACCTCCGAGGATTTGGAGGTAGAGGCTCCCAAGCGAGGGAAGATGTCCCTTTCAGGCGGTTCGGGTTTTGAAGACGACGTTGTCGCGCAGTTCCTCCGTAAGGACAAGCCTTAACCGAATCGTAAGTGAACAAGGGTGTCCTAAACACATCATGTTCCTTTCAGGTTACAAGGGTAACATCTAATATATATATTTGCAGTCCGGCGTGCAGTCTTCCTCAACAGTCCTCCTCCTCGAGGGATCTGCTTCCGAAGATGATGGAAAGCGAGACGCCTCCATAGGCCTCCTTGCGCAATAGGGCGGATGACTTCAAGGTGTCGTCCCGGAGGATCTCTCCCGGTCAACAAGTGATGTGGGGGATAATGAAGACAATGCCCGAAGGTGAAACTTCGGTCACCCAGGGTCCAGGGTGTGCGCCCCCTACAGGGACCAACAATAAAGGCCCCGGACTATCCGGTTTACAGCCGGAGATGACTCTAGGGTCGAGTAAACATGTCCCTTCAAAGGGAGTCCGTACTCCCGCAACCGCTTCCAGGAATCCGGAGGCGTCAGATACATTGATGGACATGTTGCAACATGTGTCCGTCTCAGAGGAACATCGTACCTTAATGGGTACGGTAGTTGTGAGGATTATGTCCGCAAGAAGCGGATTAAATGAAGCCTTCATGGGCCTGCTAAGAGGCTTCGAGGTATGCAATGAAATATATTCAATCGCACTCTACGTGCAAAATGCACCTGTGTATAGATAGTAGCCCCTGAGACTCTGGTTGGCGTCCAAAGGGAGGCGATCAGAGGATCAAAAAAGATATGCCCAGGAAATAACCTGATTAATTTGAACACAGGCTGTTACATTCATGGCGACTGACCAAGCTACAGAAGTTGCAGACTTGAAGCAGAAACTTGATGTGGCGGATGACGACATCACGCTTATTAACAGGCGGCTCGACGAGGCACAAGGTATGCTTTGGGGCAGTCGGTATATGTATGTATAATAATATGAGCACGAAGCTGAGAATTATATACTAAGATATGCTTAACTGCAGATAGTGCTACCGCGGTTGAGACCCTTCGGGCTGAGCTTGCCCGGGCCAAGGAGCAAGCCAGGATGAGTACTGCAGTTGCCGAGAAGGCAGCTGCTGAGTTAAAGGCCGAACTGGCTGCCCGGCGCCAGTGCGAGGAGAGAATATCTGCCATGGCGCGCAAGCTAAAGGATGCCACTATTCGATGCGAATTCCTTGATAAGGATAACAAAGCCAAAACGGCTGATCTCGACAAGGCCTTACAACAGGCGAGAGAAGCACGGTCCGAATCTAGAGCGGCTCGGGAGGAGATCCGGCAAGCTGGGGAGATAGCGGCTGCTAAGCCCTTCTTATTACAGACTAAATTCGGCGATCTGAAGTATGCCCCGCTTAATCAAATGTGGAGTTCTCCATACGTATTCTTGGATTTGCCGAAGAGTGTCTCCGATGCGGCGCAGTTTTACCAAGCGCAAGAAGGACATGCAACGGAGAAGCTTTTATGGTCGCAATTCAGAATGCCAAAGCGTCCGCTGTTGCTGAACGAACAGATGGCCCAGTGGGCCGAGCTCCACAAGATATTCGGATCTGCCATGAAGGATGTCCTGGTTCGGCTGTGGCTGGCTGAGCCAATTCCGAATAGTTATTTTGGTTTGGTGTAGCGACTTGTTGATGCAGTGCCGCGTATCGACGCTGTTAAGCGGTCAAAGTATATTGAAGGTGCACGGATGGCCTTTGCCTACGTCAAGACGTACTGGGCAAAGATGAAGGCCACCGATATTGCAGCAAAGAGCCCACCTGGGGGCAAGGACCATCACACGCCGGAGCATTATTTTGAGGATGTCCTAGAGGGTGCCCTCTTGATAGAGGGTCATTGCTCGAAGGATATGATATTCGAGTAAATGTGCCAAAATTGTGAAGACGATATTATGATATATTTATAGTCTATGCTTTTTGCCTGAAATTTTTGATTCCTCATGTGCGGCCGTTTTTTGTATAATCTGAAAGTTTACCAGTCGTTGGCTTCGGCCCCTCGCATATAATACGGGGGTGTTCGGAAAAGCATGTGATCACTCTTGACCCAACGTCTTGGTCCGTGAAGGAGGTGTCAATGCAGCGAACTAGGCAATCGGACTATAGGGCTTTAACACTTTCACTTAGCCATAGGAGTTTGACGGTGGGTACACAATATTGCCCTTGGTATGTACGCGGTTATCCGAATATGGTGTGTTACATAGGTGACCAGAAGAATGGTCCTTCGTGTAATATGAAAGGAATCGTGAAAGATTCTGATAAGTCATCAAGTGGTTGACCAGCTCTCGCCGCATCATGACAGCCAGTTTTCGGCTTTCTATACTGAGGCACTTGACCAGATGAACCGGAAACGCAATCGCAGTAGTTCTCCCTTTACTACCTTAGCCGATAGGATGGAACGTAAGGTAGCAAGCACAGGAGCCGGGCAACCCAACTATTGACCAAAGACATGATTCAGAGCTGATGCATATAAGGCCAAACTCGTGACACCGAAGTGTGCCATAAAGCTATTCGGACTTGTCGGCAACACATATGTTGCCATATCGAGCCCCTAGCAATTTGTGCCGAGGTGCGTGCGTGAAACAACCGAAGATGCAAAATTCAGTTCTTAGAAAAAGCAAATAGTGAATATGGACTATGTTCACTGGAATCTGATTGACACGTCGAACGCGATCTTGCATATTATAACGCCACTACCCGGGCTATTTAACATGCCGGGGGCCGAAGGCTGAGGAAAAAGGCACTTTACAGGTTGGAAAGAAAGAGTGTGGTCTAAAAAATCATTTGGACCTCCCGTCGCACGCCTGCGCTGCCTTGCCTCGACGAACGGACTCCTTAACAGGAATAGCCTTTGGTTATTTATACGAAGCCGAACTCAGAGAGAGTTCGTAAGATGACCAGGCTTTGAGTCACCTGCGGTAAAAGATAAAAAATAGTTAGAAAAAAGAAGGAAAAGGCGATGCGAGTGCGGACCGTATTGTAGGCCTTTCTGTATTGTGCTTCCGCCGATAACCAGGTATTTTAAGTGCATAATTATGTATGCGCGGTACAAACTTCACGAGTATATGAGGCGAACGACGGAGGACGAACTGCTAATCCAGCTCTGAGATTGATCGGTCATGTTTAATAGAGACCGGCGGCTTGATGGCCGATGAGATACGCGGCTCGATGATGCCGCTTTGTACTTCGGCTGCAGTAGCCGTAGTATGCTCCTCTGTACGGAGGGAGCGTTCCGTATTTCCGTTTATCGTGAGTACCCCGCGTGGACCGGGCATCTTAAGCTTTACGTAGGCGTAGTATGGGACCGCATTAAAATGAGCAAAAGCGCTACGCCCGAGCAGTGCATGGTAGCTACTGCGGAACGGGACAATATCGAAGGTTAAGCCCTCGCTTCGAAAGTTGTTCGGCGAACTGAAAACGACTTCCAATGTGATTGAGCCCGTGCAGTGAGCTTCTACGCCGGGTATTGCTCCCTTGAAGGTAGTTGTGGCGGGCTTGATTCTTGAAGGATCAATGCCCATTTTGTGGACAGTGTCTTGGTCGAGTAGATTAAGGCTACTGCCCCCGTCCATAAGGACTTTCATGAGATGGAATCCATCGATAATCGGGTCGAGGACCGGAGCTGCCGAACCTTCGTGACGGATACTGGCTGGGTGGTGCTTGCGATCAAAAGTGATCGGGCAGGTCGCCCATTGGTTAAATTTTGGGGCGACCGGCTCTATGGCGTAGGCGTCCCGTAGTGCGCGCTTGCGCTGCCCTGTAGGGATGGGCGTCACGTATACCATGTTTACTGTTTTTACTTCGGGGGGAAATTGCTTTTGACCCCCGGTGTTCGGTTGGCGAGTCTCTTCGTCGTCACTGTCACTGGGCAGCCCCTTCCCCTTGTGTTCGGCATTAAGCTTGCCGGCTCGTTTAAAGACCCAACAGCTTCTATTGGTATGATTGGCTGGTTGATCGAGGGTGCCATGAATCTGGCAGGGCCGATCAAGTATCTTGTCTAAATTGGATGGTTCGTCTTTGTTTGCCTTGAATGGCTTTTTCCGCTGACCGGGTTTGGAGCCGCTAAATTCGGCATTGACCGCCATGTCTTGCGTTCCTTCATTGCTATTTCGACGCTTTTGTTTATTGCATCGTGGCTTGCCGTTGCCGTCTCGAACTTCGGAAGTGCTCGGATCACTGGTGCTGTTGCTTCTACGAGCGAGACAGCTGTCTTCTCCCGCGCAAAAGGGGGTCATCGGAGCGGTAAGGCCTGCCATGGATTTTGGTTTTTCTTGACCAAGGTGGCGGGCGAGCCACTCATTTCGGACGCTATGCTTAAAGGCCGCGAGGGCTTCGGCGTCCGGACAATCGACAATTTGATTCTTTTTAATTAAGAACCTAGTCCAGAGCTTCCTGGCTGACTCTCCGGGCTGCTGGATGATGTGACTTAGGTCATCGGCGTCTGGTGGGCGGACATATGTACCTTGGAAGTTATCGCGGAAGGCGTCTTCCAGGTCCTCCCAGCTGCTAATGGAGTTTTCAGGCAGGCTATTCAACCAGTGTCGAGCTGGTCCCTTGAGTTTTAGTGGGAGGTATTTGATGGCGTGAAGATCGTCACCGCGGGCCATATGAATATGGAGAAGGAAATCTTCGATCCATACCGCGGGGGTCTATTACTCTGTTGTCCCATCATATGATTCGATGTTAATGGGTTTAAATCCTTCTGGGCATTCGTGCTCCATTACTTCATCAGTGAATCAAAGGGGGTGTGCGGCGCCTCTATATCAGGCCACGTCATGACGTAGCTCGGATGGAGTCCGTCTGCGGTTTTCGGCCCGGGCGTGATTATGCTTGTCACATCCGACTAGATAGCCGTCGTCGCGTGTCGGGGGATGCCCCCGTGATCCGTAGATTGATCTAGTCTGTCTTGCTCTACTGTCCAGGTCCTGCCGCAGGTCATATGTGTATCCCCGAGCTGTTTTATCTCTGCCTTTACAGTGAGGTAGTATGGGCTGGTGTTCGGCTTGAGTTGCTGCTTTATCCTGGCCACGTGGTGGTCAATCGGCCGCATTATGTGCTGATGGTACGGGCTTAAGTGCCTCATCATCAAATTGAGGTAGTAATTTGCGCCTCGGGTAACTTTTGGTTGGGCGCTCGAGGCCGTATTCCTCGACTGCGAGGACATTAGTCCATCTATCGTTGAGCAGATCTTGATCAGCTTGAAGCTATTGCTGCTTCTGTTTTAGGCTCCTTGCAGTGGCTATTAGCTGGTGCTTAAAGCGCTCCTGCTCGAGAGGTCCCTCAGGTACGATGAAGTCTTCATCACCGAGACTCACCTCATCCTCGGAGAGTGGGAGATAATTACTGTCCGCCGAGTCTTCGTTTATGGCCTATTCATCAGGGCTAACTTGCACATCTTCCTATTCGTCCTGTTCAGAAGTTGGCTCAACGGGGTCTTCTTTGTCTTCGGCATCGTCCAGAGTATTGTTTTCTCCTGTGCCGGTACTGCTGTCTTTTCCGCAGCGTGACTTAGAGCGGCGCCGCTGACGTCGGTGCTTTGGCTGTATCTCAGGAGGTTTATCCTCCACTGGATCTTCTTTGCCGTCACCGCTATTCTCTTTGGGTGTATCCACCATGTACATGTCATACAAAGAGGTGGCCGTCCAGCGTCTGGTAAACGGCGGGTTCTGGGCCTGCTCTTCTCCGGCATCATCGTCCATACCGTCGATGTCTTCGGAGCCGTAATCGAGCATGTAGGTTAAGTCCTCAACAGTGGCTATAAAGTGGGTGGTGGGTGGGACGTAAAATTCCCTGCACTCAGCCCCTAGTCCGGGCTGGGCATAGTTCAGACGTTGCTCCTCTCTAATGACAAGGAATCGCATTAAGTCTTAAAGGCGAGGTTTGGCCCGAGAGAAGAGAGCCTATGGAGTATGGCGAGAGGGAGGCTCCTTGGCCGAACTCACATGATGCCGACTCCGAGGATTCGGAGCCAGTGTCCGGAGAAGGGTCTAGCTTCATTATGGTTGCCAGCGACACCTCTTCCCCTGGCTCTCCCACAATGGGCTTAGTGGCCGCACATAGTCCGGCGAGCTCAAGAAGCCCGTCTTCGGACCTGGCGATACGCTCCTGTTCTAAGGCCAGAGCGGAGGTTGGGGTCACGAATCCTTGGAAGATCAAGTCACCTCGGATATTGGCGACATAGTCTAGATTTCCAAAACTAATCTGGTGGCCTGGGGCGTAGCTGTTGATCTGCTCTAGATGGCCATGCGAGTTGGCCCGCAGTGTGAAGCCGCCAAACACAAAGATCTGACCGGGGAGGAAAACCTCCCCCAGGGCAGCATTGTTGTAGAATTCAGAGAGAGAGATGGAGCCATCGAACCTTCAAGCGACGTCACAGAGGAACTCTCAATGAAAGCACCAATGTCGGTGTCAAAACCGGCGGATCTCGAGTAGGGGATCCCGAACTATGCGTCTAAGGTCGATGGTAACAGGAGACAGGGGACATGATGTTTACCCAGGTTCGGGCCCTCTCTATGGAGGTAATACCCTACTTCCTGCTTGATTGATCTTGATGAATATGAGTATGACAAGAGTTGATCTACCACGAGATCGTAATGGCTAAAACCCTAGAAGTCTAGCCTGTATGATTATGATTGCCTCTATGGACTAAACCCTCCGGTTTATATAGACACCGGAGGGGACTAGGGTTGTACAAAGTCGGTTACAGAGAAAGGAATCTTCATATCCGAACGCCAAGCTTGTCATCCACGCCAGGGAGAGTCCCATCCAGACACGGGAGAGAGCCTTCTGTCTTGTATCTTCATGGCCCATCAGTCCGGCCCATGTCCAACAGGTCGGACGCCTGAGGACCCATTAATCCAGGACTCCCTCAACCACCACCATTGGTGCCTCTCCGATGATGCGTGAATAGTTCTTTGTAGACCTTCGGGTCCGTAGTTAGTAGCTAGATGGCTTCATCTCTCACTCTGAATTCTCAATGCAATGGTCTCTTGGAGATCCATATGATGTAACTCTTTTGCGGTGTGTTTGTTGGGATCGATGAACTTTGAGTTGATGATCAGATCTATCTTTTTATATCCATGAAAGTTATTTGAGTTTCTTTGATTTCTTATATGCATGATTGCATATAGCCTCGTATTTCTTCTCCAATATTTGGGTTTTGTTTGGCCAACTTGATCTATTTATCTTGGAATGGGAAGAGGTGCTTTGTAGTGGGTTCGATCTTACGGTGCTTGATCCCAGTGATAGAAGGAGAACCGACACATATGTATCATTGCTACTAAGGGTAAAATGATGGGGTCTATCTCTACATAGATAGATCTTGTCTACATCATGTCATCGTTCTTATTGCATTACTCCGTTTTTCCATGAACTTAATACCCTAGATGCATGCTGGATAGCGGTCGATGTGTGGAGTAATAGTAGTAGATCCAGGCAGGAGTCGGTCTACTAATCTTGGACGTGATGCCTATATAATGAACATTCCCTGGATATCATCATGAGTATTTGAAGTTCTATCAATTGCCCAACAGTAATTTCTTCACCCAACGTTTGCTATTTTTCTCGAGAGAAGCCACTAGTGAAACCTACGGCCCCCGGGTCTCTTTCTCATATATTTGCCTTTGCGATCTACTTTTTCCTTGCATTTATTTTCAGATCTATTAAACCAAAAATACAAAAATACCTTGCTGCGTTTTATTCTTATTTATTTTATTTGGTGTTCGATCTATCAATCTACTACAATTTATCTCACGTTCGTTTGCCTATCTTGTGGCGCCGTACCCCAGAAGGGATTGACAACCCCTTTAACACGTCGGGTTGCGAGGATTTGTTATCTGTGTGCAGGAGCTGTTTACGTTGTGTTGCTTGGTTCTCCTACTGGTTCGATAACCTTGGTTTCATATCTGAGGGAAATACCTACCCCCGCTGTGTTGCATCATCCCTTCCTCTTTGGGGAAATACTGACGTAGCTTCAAGCGACATCACTTCCATCTAACTCCAACTTCAAGAATGAGAAATCTAGTGGAAAGGATCTATTTGATTGGACGAGGGGGAGAAACGAAGGGGTATCCACTTACTGGTGGCAGTGGTGGGTAATCTCCCCCCCCCCCAACTCCAGCTACTAGAGTTTTTTTTAGAGCACCCCCTGAGGGAGTCCAGGATTGGGGGGTCCTTGGGTGTCCGGTCTTTTCTATATGGGCCGGACTGATGGGTCGTGATGATAAAGTAGAAGACTATCCCCCATGTCCGGATAGGACTCCTATATGCATGGACGGTGAGGGAGTCCTGGATTAGGGGGTCCTCGGACAGCCGGACTGTTGGACTATGAAGATACAAGATTGAAGACTTCGTCCCGTGTCCGGGTGGGACTCTCCTTTGCGTGGAAGGCAAGCTTGGCAGTTCGGATATGTAGATCTCCTCCCTCGTAACCGACTCTGTGTAACCCTAGCACCCTCCGGTGTCTATATGAACCGGAGGGTTTAGTTCGTAGGACGACAACAATCATAATCATAGGCTAGCTTCTAGGGCTTAGCCTCTACGATCTCGTGGTAGATCAACTCTTGTAATACTCATATCATCAAGATCAATCAAGCAGGAAGTAGGGTATTACCTCCATCGAGAGGGCCCGAACCTGGGTAAACATTGTGTCCCCCGCCTCCTGTTACCATCCGCCTTAGACGCACACTTCGGGACCCACTACCCGAGATCCGCCGGTTTTGACAACGACATTGGTGCTTTCATTGAGAGTTCCGTTGTGCCGTCAACGCAAGGCTTGATGGCTCCTTCGATCATCAGCAACGATGCGATCCAGGGTGAGGTTTTCCTCCCCGGACAGATCTTCGTATTCGGCGGCTTCGCACTGTGGGCCAACTCGCTTGGCCATCTGGAGCAGATCGAGAGTTACGCCCCTGGCCGTCAGGTCAGGTTTGGAAATTTAAACTATACGGCCGATATCCGTGGAGATTGGATCTTTGACGGATTCGAGCCTATGTCAGGTGCGCCGCACAGTCACGACGAGCATGACCTAACTCTGCCTTCGGACGGTGTTCGGGAGATCACACCTGTGGCTACTCTGGCCCTAAATCCGGAGCAGAGTGCGCCGTCCGAGGATGGGTGGATGGACCCCGCCTCGGAGGCCGCACACTCAGTGGCTATAGAGCTGAATACTGACTTCACCTCCCATGAGACCTGTGTCGCCGGACTCTTGGATTCGTCCCCGGCCACGAGCTACGAACCGCCTGCGTCAGTGCCTATCGAATCTGATTGGGCACCGATCATAGAGTTTTCCTCCACGGATATCTTTCAGCACTCGCCCCTGGGCGACGTGCTAAATTCATTAAGGTCTCTGTCATTGTCTGGAGACCCTTGGCCGAACTATGTCCGGCTCGAGTGGGAAGCGGACGACGAAGGAATTCGTTCCCCACCCACCACCCACTTAATAGCCACTGTCGACGACTTAACCGACATGCTCGATTTCGGCTCCGAAGACATCGACGGTATGGACGACGATGCAGGAGAGCAACAGGAACCACCACCCACAGGGCGCTGGACAGCCACTTCATCATACGATATATACATGGTGGATACACCCAAAGAAAACAACGACGAGGAACGGAAGGATGCAGCGAAGGATAATCCCTTCGAGAAGCAACCAAAGCGACGACGTAGGCACCGCTCCAAATCCCGCCTCAGCAAAAACAGCGATAACAGCACAAGAAAGAATAATACCCCGGTCGACTCCAAAGGAAACGACGACCACATGCACCCAGCGATGGAGCAGGATGAGCCAGCGGACGGCGAACATAGTACGGAGCCGCTGTCCGATCAGGGCGACGCTGAGGGTAAAACTCATCAACCTATCTCCGGAGAGGAGAACAGTCAGGATGACGATGCACACATCGTCCCGGAAAGGCACTTGGAACAAGAGAACCTCCATAGAAGGCTTACTGCCACCGCGAGGAGCCCGAACAAGCAGAAGCAAAGGCTTAAGGCCGCGTAGAATACGCTCAACAGCAGATGGAACAAAGTGCTTGACACCGAAGAAAAGTACGATGGCAGTCGCCACACAAAGAGCTATCCAAAGCGCAAGCTGTTGCCTGAATTCGACGACGAGGCTTTAGAGCCCATTCAGCCGAAAAATAAAATGGCCGATCAGCCGGATCGACCACCCCGTGGCCGTGACAGGGCGGCTAACGATGTCGCACACAAGCCAGCGCACGATTTACGTGAGGACCTACACAAAAAAGCCGGTATGGCCAGGTCCATCTACGGATCTAGGAAGCGGGCTCCGCCACAGAATCATGGCCGCCCAAACGACTATACTGACCGAATAATAGCTCGAAATCAAAACCGAACACTACAACCGTCAGAAGAATGCCATGACACATCCAAACCGCGCACCCCCTATGCTTCACCGATGAGGTGCTGGATCATGAATTTCCAGAGGGATTCAAACCCGTGAACATAGAGGCATGCGACGGAACGACAGACCCTGGGGTCTGGATTGAGGACTTTATCCTTCACATCCACATGGCTCACGGAGATGATCTCCACGCCATTAAATACCTGCCCCTCAAGTTGAAAGGACCAGCTCGGCACTGGTTGAAAAGCCTCCCCAAAAACTCAATTGGAAGTTGGGAAGAGCTTGAGGATGCTTTTAGGGCTAATTTTCAAGGGACCTGTGTCCGACCTCCGGATGCAGATGATTTAAGTCACATAATTCAACAGCCCGGAGAGTCAGCGCGAAAGCTTTGGAACAGATTTCTCACGAAGAAGAATGAAATCGTCGATTGCCCGGATGCCGAAGCCTTAGCGGCTTTCAAACACAGTGTCCGGGACGAATGGCTCGCCAGACACCTCGGTCAGGAAAAACCGAGGACAATCACAGCCCTAACAAGCCTTATGACCCGCTTTTGCATGGGCGAAGATAGTTGGCTGGCCCGTAGCGGCACCAGCAACCCAGGCACATCCGAAATCAGGGATGGCAACGGGAAACCGCGACGCAATAAAAGCAAGCGTCGAAACAATGAAGACAGCCCAGACAACACGGCGGTAAACGCCGGATTCAGGGGCTCTCGACCCGGTCAACGGAAAAAGCCATTTAAAGGCAGCAGAGATGGACCGTCCAGCCTAAACAAGATTCTAGACAGATTATGTCAGATTCATGGCACCTCCGACAAACCTGCAAATCACACCAACAGAGAATGCTGGGCCTTCAAGCAGGCTGGCAAGCTAAACGTCGAACACAAGGGGAGGGAGACACCAAGTGAAGACGAGGATGAGCCTCGCCAGCCGAACACTAGGGGACAGAAAAATTCCCACTAGAGGTCAAAACAGTGAACATGATTTACGCAACTCACATACCAAAGAGGAGGCGCAAACGCGCACTCCGAGACGTATACACCGTGGAGCCCGTCACCCCCAAGTTCAACCCTTGGTCGGCCTGCCCGATCACTTTTGATCGCAGGGATCACCCGACTAGTATCCGGCACGGAGGATCAGCTGCCTTGGTGCTAGACCCAATAATTGACGGATACCATCTCACCCGAGTCCTTATGGACGGCGGCAGTAGTCTTAATCTGATATATCAGGACACCGTCCGCAAAATGGGGATAGACCCGACAAGAATCAACCAAAGCAATACTACCTTTAAAGGAGTAATACCAGGCCCAGAGGCCCGCTGCACGGGCTCTCTAGTACTAGAGGTTGTATTCGGTTCTGCCGACAACTTCCGAAGCGAATAATTAACCTTCGACATCGCTCCATTCTGAAGCGGATATCACGCACTACTCGAAAGAACGACCTTCGCTCGTTTTAATGCAGTACCGCATTACGCTTATCTTAAGCTTAAGATGCCCGGTCCATGTGGCATCATCATAGTTAGCGAAAACACAGAGCGTTCCTTACGTGCGGAGGAATATGTGGCGGCTCTAGCAGCCGAACACTGAACGGCCTCTCCAACCAGAATAAATGATCGGTCGTCAAGAACGCGGACACGGTTAGACGACTCTGGCGCACCACTAGCTGTAACAGCTCACATAAACCTGAGATTGGGTCGATGGATATACCCCCATAGGTGGTGCTAGGGGCTTCCCACATGTAAAAAGGGCTATAGTTCGGCTTGACCCTATTTAGATTGCATTTTAATGGTTCATTAAGAATAACCAATTTTTCGCACGAAGACTTTCACCTGGGTTTTTCTCTTTTACATATGATCATCGTGCTACACCCTTCCAGGATACAGCACAACGGAGACACAGGCGCAGACGTGCAGCACGGCCCCGCTCAAAGGTTTCTTTTTAGATTAAGACCCTGTGTAAACCTTTTTTACTGTCTCTTGTTGCTTCACACCCTCCGGATACTCAACACAACCGAGAGGGATGCTGGCGTTATTGGCATTTCGTCACGTCAGACTAATGCACGTACCTGGAAAATTAGGGCTCATTATCGAGGGCGTTACTCAGCCCAGTATATGTTGTAAAGTCCGAATACCTTAGGGAGTGTTCGGCGTCGTGAGTTTGGCCTTATATGCATCAGCTCCGAATCATGTCTTTGGTCAATAGTTGGGTTTGCCTAGCTCCCGTGTTTTGCTACCTTACGTTCCGCTCTATCGGCTAAGTCGACACCGGGAGAACTACTGTGATTGTGCCCTGGTTCATCTGGATGAGCACCTCAGCAGAGAATGCCGAAAACTGACTGTCATGGTAAAGCGCGAGACTGGTCAACCACTTGATGACTCAGCGGAATCTTCGTGATTCCTCCGCATTAACGAAGGACCGGTTTCCCGGTCATGTATGTACGTGCACCGTATTCGGATGAGCGCGGAAGTACCAGGGGCTATATAGTAGCCCCACCGTCAAACTCCTATGGCTAAGTGAAAGTGTTAAAGCTATATAATCCGATCGCCTTGTTCGACGCGCTATCACCTCCTTAATGGACCAAGACGTTGGATCAAGTGTGAATACACGCATTTCTGAACACCCCCGCATTATATGCGTGGGGGCTGAAGCCGACGACTGCAAACTTTCAGGTTATATACATACATAAACGGCCGCACAGGAGGCATCATAATACTTTCAGGCAAAAGTATAAACACAGCCTTTATAATCCAAATAGCATTGTTTTTACAATTGGGATACATGTCACTCGAACATGATACTCTTCGAGCACTAAGCCTCTATTAAACGAGCGCCTTCTAGGACTTCTTCAAAATAGTGCTCGGCCGAGACCTGGCCTACGCCCGGGCCCCGGGTTGCAATAGCGGTGGCCTCCATCTCTGCCCAGTATGTCTTAACACGGGCAAGAGCCATCCGCGCACCCTCTATGCACGCCGACCTTTTTACAGCGTCGATATGCGGCACAGCACCAAGGAATCGTTGCACTAAACCAAAATAACTATTCGACCTTGGTCCCTTCGGCCAAAGATGATCCACGACAGACCTCATGGCAAGTCTGGACAACCTATGGAGCTCGGCCCACTCGGCCATTTGTTCATTTAACAGCAGCGAACGCGTTGGAGAACCAAACTGCGACTAGAACAACCTTTCCACTTCATGATCTTTCTGATCTTTGAAAAACTCAGTCGCATCAGCAGCACTCATTGCCAAGTCCAAGTACCTGTCTGCAGCACTCATTGCCAAGTCCAAGTACCTGTCTGCAGCACTCCATAATTGATCCAGAGGGGCATACTTCGGATCTCCGAACTTTGTCCGCAACAAAAAGGGCTTCCCAGCCATGATATCTCCGGCTTGATGGAGCTCCTCCTTCGCCGCTCTGATTTTAGAGCGGGTTTCCTTGGCTGCTTCCATGGCTTTCTTCAGGTCAGCCGCTTTCGCTTGGTTTCCTTTTCAAGAAGCTCAAATCGGTCGGCGGCATCTTTCAGCTCAACAGCCATCTTGGCTATTTTATCTTTGCTTTGGCGATGAGCAGCCTGTTCGGCTCTTAACTCTTCGGCCGCCTTTAGGCCGGCCGCATCACTTCTCCTGGCTTGTTCCTTGGCTCGGGCAAGTTCCGCCCGAAGGGTCTCCACGGCGGTAGCTCCATCTCCAGTCACAGCATATTATAGATACTAGCATCATGCTCCTCTTAATATTTGTTAACCACCAGAAAATACATACCATGTGCCTCGTCAAGCCACTTGTTCACAAGCACGATGTCGGCATCTGCCGCGTCAAGCTGCCGCCTCAGTTCGGCAAACTCAGCAGTCCGGCCAGCCACCGGACCCTCAGCCGCCTGCACATGAAAGTAGCGATATCATTACCTGGGACTATGATCCTCTGTTTGCCGCCTCTGGACAGCAACCAGAGTCTCAGGGGCTACTATCTGTATAGAGCACACCTAGCGTGTGCGGTACCGTCAAAATATATATATATATATATATTACTTTGCGTACCTCAAAGCCTCTTAGCAGGCTCGTAAAAGCTTCATGCAACCCACTTTTGGCGGATGAAATCCTCTCAACCACCATACCCATTAAAGTACGATGCGCCTCTGAGATAGCCGCTTGCTCCAGAAGACCCATTAGTGCGTCCGGTTGTGCACCGGACAGTCTCGGACTCTTTCTGTTGCTCTCCTTAGGAGCCGAATACTCCGAACTTCGGGTGGCCGAAGGGTTACCTTCTGGCCTTGGCGGATCAGGAGAAATCCTCCGTGACAACACCTCAGGGTCGTCCGCCCCATGAGGCGGGGAGACAAGGGGAGGCGTTTCGCTCTCCATCATCTCCGGAAGAAGATCCCCCGAAGAGGAACTCTATCATGAAGGGCTATGAGCCGGACTGCAAGATATATGTCTCGGTTATTGTCCTCGGAGATAAAGCAGGATATATTTACCAAAGTACTCTTGTTCACTTACAGCTCGGTGGAGGGCTGGCCCCCTTGCGGGCACTGTGCGGTAAGGACGCCCTCCGGGGCAGGGCCCCCTGGCGAAGGTTTCTTCCCTTGTTTGGAAACCTTCGTTTCCAAGTCTTCAGAGGCGGTCCTTTTCCTTCCTCGGGGAGAGGGAATTTTAGATTCTTCTCCCTCCTTCGCGGAGACACTAATTCCCCCGGTTTGGATGTGTAATGTGTGAAGCCCGCTTTTGGCTTCTTTATTCCTCCATTTATCTTCCCCTGATGGCACTTGATAAGGTGCGTGATCAAGCATCCTGGCTAGTGCAGGATCCGGTGAGCCTTCGGGAAGGGGGGCCGAACACCTGATTCTCTTCGCCTTTCTTACCCAGTCCTGGCCGAGAGCAATTTTTCAGAATGATGTTGTGACAAATAAAAAGACAGCATGTTCGGCCGCAGAATTACTTACCTGGGTATCTAGACGGTTGCAGTTGAGACCCGCATCCTCGGTGGTGTCCGGACACTTTATTCGTGATCCGAAGAACAATCCATACATCTCTTCGAGCGTCACGCTGAAGAATTGTTGAATAGTTCACGGTCCTTCCGGGTTGAACTCCCACATACGGAGAGATCGACGTCGGCATGGCAGGACCCGACGAACTAGCATAACTTGCATTACCTTGACAAGACTGACATCCCTCTTGAGGAGATCTCGGGTGCGACTTTGCAATGTCAGCACGTCATTAACTGGCTCCCAGTCCAGCCCCTTGTTGACCCATGATGCCAGTTGCGGTGGAGGGCCCAAGCGGAAGGCGGGGGCAGCCGCCCACTTTGTACCTCGGGGAGCTGTGATGTAAAACCACTCTCGCTGCCATAAGTTGGACACCTCCGGGAAGGAACCCTTTGGCCATAGAGCATGAGCGCCTTTGCTTATTATGGCACCTCCGCATTCTGCGTGTTGCCCATCGATCATCTTCGGCTTCACATTGAAGGTCTTGAGCCATAAGCCGAAGTGTGGGGTGATGCGGAGGAAGGCCTCACACACGATGATAAACAACGAGATGTGAAGGATGGAATCTGGAGCTAGATCGTGGAATCGAGCCCGTAATAGAACATAAGCCCTCTAACAAAGGGATCAAGACTAAAGCCTAGCCCTCGGAGGAAGTGGGAAACAAATACGACACTCTCGTTGGGTTCGGGAGTGGGGATGACCTGCCCTTGTGCAGGCAGCCTGTGCGGGATTTCGGCGGTCAGATACTTGGCTTCCCTTAGCTTCTTGATGTCCTCCTCTATGACAGAGGAGGCCATCCACCGACCTTGAAGGTTGGATCCGGACATGGTTGAAGGTCCGAAGCGCTTAGCCCGAGCCTTGGGTGTTGGAACTCGAGGTGGGGGAAGGGAAGGATCGAGCGTGAGAAGAAAAGGACAGGCCTTGGCCCCTTTATAAAGAGGGTGAATATCAAGCGTCCTCCGCGTGGCCGTTTGGAACTTGCCTAAAATCGAGGAGTCATACTAACAAGCACGATTGGGTTACCCACACCCGTATTGATGAGAATCCCGTGATAAGGGGAACACGATCTCTGCTCGACAAGACGTGCCAATAAAACCGCCTTGCAACACATGCAGTGGCAGGCTGGGAAAAACGGTTCGTAATGACCGGACCACGGCAGGATGTCAAGTTATGAAAAGTTGTCAGCAGATTAGATTTGTGGAATGTTATACTCTCTACGGTGGTATGTGGAATTTGTTTTGCAGAGCCGGACACGATCCTTGTGTTCAAAATCTTCTATGGAGTATTCAGAGAAGGAACCCGCCTTGCAATGCCGAAGACAATCTGCGCGCCGGACTCATCGTCATTGAAGCCTGGTTCAAGGGCTACTGGGGGAGTCCTAGATTAGGGGGTCCTCGGACAGCCGGACTATATACTTTGGCCGGGTTGTTGGACTATGAAGATACAAGATTGAAGACTTCGTCCCGTGTCCAGGTGGGACTCTCCTTTGCGTGGAAGGCAAGCTTGGCGATTCAGATATGTAGATCTCCTTCTCTGTAACCGACTCTGTGTAACCCAAGCCCCCTCCGGTGTCTATATAAACCGGAGGGTTTAGTCCGTAGGACAAGAACAACAATCATAATCATAGGCTAGCTTCTAGGGTTTAGCCTCTACGATCTCGTGGTAGATCAACTCTTGTAATACTCATATCATCAAGATCAATCAAGCAGTAAGTAGGGTTTTACCTCCATCGAGAGGGCCCGAACCTGGGTAAACATTGTGTCCCCCGCCTCCTGTTACCATTAGCCTTAGACGCACAGTTCGGGACCCCCTACCCGAGATCCGCCGGTTTTGACACCGACAACGTCCCTCGAACTCTTGATCCAGTTGAGGCCGAGGGAGAGGTCCGTCAGCACGACGGCATGGTGACCGTGATAATGAAGTTACCGGCGCAGGGCTTCGCCTAAGCACTACGATGATATGACCGAGGTGTATAACTGTGGAGGGGGGCACCGCACACGGCTAAAAGATCAACTGGTGTGTTCTAGGGTGCCCCCCTCCCCACGTATATAAAGGAGGGAGGGAGGAGGAGGCCGGCCAAGGGTGGTGCGCCCAAGGGGGGAGTCCTACTCCAAGTAGGATTCGGGCCCCCTTTTTCCTATTCCCACAAGAAGAAGGGGGAAGTAGGACAAGGAGGGAAGGAAAGAGGGGCCGCCCCCCCCCCAACCCTAGTCCAATTCGGTTTGGGCTAGGGGCGCGCGCGCCACTCCTTGGCCTGCCTCCTCTCTTCCACTACTAGGCCCATGAGGCTCAATAACTTCCGGGGGGGTTCCGGTAACCCCCGGTACTCCGAAACTTATCCGAAACGACCCGAACCATTCCGATGTCCGAATGTAGCCTTCCAATATATGAATCTTTATGTCTCGACCATTTCGAGACTCGTCGTCATGTCCGTGATCTCATCCGGGACTCCAGACAACATTCGGTCATCAAATCACATAAACTCATAATACAAATCATCATTGAACATTAAGCGTGCGGACCCTACGGGTCCGAGAACTATGTCGACATGACCGAGACATATCTTCGGTCAGTAACCAATAGCACAACCTGGATGCTCATATTGGCTCCTACATATTCTACAAAGATCTTTATCGGTCAAACCGCATGACAACATACATTGTTTCCTTTGTCATAGGTATGTTACTTGCCCGAGATTCGATCGTCGGTATCATCATACCTAGTTCAATCTCGTTACCGGCAAGTCTCTTTACTCGTTCCGTAATGCATCATCCCGCAACTAACTCATTAGTCATATTGCCTGCAAGGCTTATAGTGATGTGCATTACCGAGAGGGCCCAGAGATACCTCTCCGATACACGGAGTGACGAATCCTAATCTCGATCTATGCCAACTCAACAAACACCTTCGGAGACACTTGTAGAGCATCTTTATAATCACCCAGTTATGTTGTGACATTTGATAGCACACAAGGTGTTCCTCCGGTATTCGGGAGTTGCATAATCTCATAGTCAGAGGAACATGTATAAGTCATGAAGAAAGCAATAGCAATAAAACTAAATGATCATTATGCCAAGCTAACGGATGGGTCTTGTCCATCACATCATTCTCTAATGATGTGATCCCGTTCATCAAATGACAAGACATGTCTATGGCTAGGAAACTTAACCATCTTTGATTAATGAGCTAGTTAAGTAGACGCATACTAGGGACACTCTGTTTGTCTATGTATTCACACATGTACTAAGTTTCTAGTTAATACAATTGTAGCATGAATAATAAACATTTATCATGATATAAGGAAATATAAATAACAACTTTATTATTGCCTCTAGGGCATATTTCCTTCAGTCTCCCACTTGCACTAGAGTCAATAATCTAGATTACATAGTAATGATTCTAACACCCATGGAGTCTTGGTGATGGTCATGTTTTGCTCGTGAGAGAGGCTTAGTCAACGGGTCTGCAACATTCAGATCCGTATGTATTTTGCAAATCTCTACGTCCCCCTCCTTGACTTGATCGCGGATGAAATTGAAGCGTCTCTTGATGTGCTTGGTTCTCTTGTGAAATCTGGATTCCTTTGCCAAGGCAATTGCACCAATATTGTCACAAAAGATTTACATTGGACCCAATGCACTAGGTATAACACCTAGATCGGATATGAACTCCTTCATCCAGACTCCTTCATTTGCTGCTTCCAAAGCAGCTATGTACTCCGCTTCACACGTAGATCCTGCCACGACACTCTGTTTAGAACTGCACCCACTGGTAGCTCCACCATTCAATATAAATATGTATCTAGTTTGTGACTTAGAGTCATCCGGATCAGTGTCAAAGCTTGCATCGACGTAACCATTTACGACGAGCTCTTTGTCACCTCCAGAAACAAGAAACATATCCTTAGTCCTTTTTAGGTATTTCAGGATGTTCTTGACCGCTGTCCAGTGATCCACTCCTGGATTACTTTGGTACCTCCCTACTATACTTATAGCAAGGCACACATCAGGTCTGGTACACAACATTGCATACATGATAGAACCTATGGTTGAGGCATAGGGAATGACTTTCATTTTCTCTCTATCTTCTACAGTGGTCGGGCATTGAGTCTCACTCAACTTCACACCTTGTAACATAGGCAAGAACCCTTTCTTTGACTGATCCATTTTGAACTTCTTCAAAATCATATCAAGGTATGTGCTTTGTGAAAGTCCAATTAAGCGTCTTGATCTATCTCTATAGATCTTGATGCCCAATATGTAAGCAGCTTCACCGAGGTCTTTCATAGGAAAACTCTTATTCAAGTATCCTTTTATGCTATCCAGGAATTCTATATCATTTCCAATCAACAATATGTCATCCACATATAATACTACAAATGCTAAAGAGCTCCCACTCACTTTCTTGTAAATACAGGCTTCTCCAAAAGTTTGTATGAAACCATATGCTTTGATCACACTATCAAAATGTTTATTCCAACTCCGAGAGGCTTGCACCAGTCCATAAATGGATCGCTGGAGCTTGCACACTTTGTTAGCACCCTTTGGGTCGACAAAACCTTCTGGTTGCATCATATACAACTCTTCTTCTAGAAATCCATTCAGGAATGCAGTTTTGACGTCCATTTGCCAAATTTCATAATCATAAAATGCGGCAATTGCTAACATGATTCGGACAGACTTAAGCATCGCTACGGGTGAGAAAGTCTCATCGTAGTCAACTCCTTGAACTTGTCGAAAACCTTTTGCAACAATTCGAGCTTTGTAGACAGTAATATTACCGTCAGCGTCAGTCTTCTTCTTGAAGATCCATTTATTTTCTATGGCTTGCCGATCATCGGGCAAGTCAACCAAAGTCCACACTTAGTTCTCATACATGGATCCCATCTCAGATTCACGGCCTCAATGTAACAGCCCCAAAATTGGGTTATCAGTTTTTGTGTTGTTATTCTCTCCAGGCACTCATTTAAAAAAAATTCTCCTGAGTTTGCTGGATGACCCTGAGAGAATTTTGTCATTTCCAACCTTTCAAAATCCTGCTCATGTCTTTTTCAGTGGGCAAGACCTCATTTGCATCAGCTCAATTCCTCTTAAACCCTAATTCCAAATTTTTGGAATTTGGATATGCCCTTGTGATTACAAAGGAGCCACCATTTTCCTTGTTCTGTTGATCCTCCCAATTGATCCCAGAGATCATCCTACCTTTCTTCACCTTGGATATGCAAAAATATTGCTAAGTCCAATGCAATATTTTTGAATTATGATTTATTCATTTTCTTGCCTTTCTGAGGAATAAAATCCAAAGGCATATCTAGCCATCTCCTAAATTCATGAGAATTGGTGGAGTTGATGCTTATGCCTAATCCAAGCTCTGGCAAGTATACTGGCCATAATTAAATAAGGAAAATTGCCTTTTCCTATTTAATGCCAATATTGCATTTCTGCCAATTTCCAAAGGAACTACTATTTTTATAGCAGAGAAAATTCCCACATAAATTGTGGAGCTTGTCCTTGCTATATAATCACTAGTTCTATCCTAATATCATGATTCCAAGTTCAAAATTTGGCACATGACCCAATGCAAGTTTCTGCCTTCTCTGAAATTTTGCAAAGGAAGTGCTTTATTGCTAAGTCCAATTGATCTGCAATTTGGCAGGGTTTAACATTGTTAAATAACCCATGGATACCAAAGATGAGCTCAATACATTCACCCTAGCTCCCTGTGCAAGTTTTCAAAGTTTCTGACAAGAACACAAGTTTGTGAAGGAAGTACCTTCATAGTGTTTCCAAATGGGACGAAACTTTTGCATCCTATCAAGTATCTCAAATCATTATCCTCCACCCAAATTCAGTTCTTTTCATTGAACTATGTGAGCACAGGAGCAATTCTTGTTTCCTGTCCAAATTTTCAGTTTGTGAAGCAAGTGCATTTTATCTTGCTCCATTATGGCTGATAATGTTTCCAGGCCTTCTCCTACTCATATAACCTATCTCCACAAGATTGTGGCTCATTTCACTTGACCAATTGCCCTGAGGATTTTTCTGAAGTTTTTGGACAGAAATGATAGCTGTGAAGGAAGTACCATTTTGGTGAGTCCATTTGGTATGAACTTTTTACAGCATCATGGTATGTTCAAATCATCAGGCTTTGCCAAGTTATAGCCCAATCCATCACTCCTAGTGAGTGTTTCATCATGATTAAGTTTCTGGGTCAGTTTTGGTGGTTGTACAGCAACTATGGTAAATAGTTGTCCATTTTACCTCAAAACTCCCAGGACCGTAGTCCTTCCTACCCCAAGCCTCCCGGACATCAAGTTTACCATTTACCCTCTCTGGTTTAATCTCTAGGATGTTGCCAAGTTTGCAACAGCAAACTTGTGGAGCTTGTTTCACTCATCTCCATTTGTCTCTGCCCGATCTTTCACCATGGTAACACTCCACGCTGGAAGGACTACGCGTTAGACATGAATTTACATCAGTTAAAACCCCAGAGCGTGCCATGCCAGTGGTGACCACGCATGTAACCAGCCAAAACGGTGGTCTAGCCACTGTGGTCGTCAGCATCGCTGCCCCGACCGCCTCTGGCCTCGCCATTAATGCCCAACAGCTCCCCCTCGACGTCGTCTTCCCCCTGGACCTCTGGCCCCCTCCGTTTTCTTCTCCGACGAGTTGTGCCAACGACCGAACAGTGCGGTCCTGTGCACCGTCGCCTTCCTCCCCAGTGTCCTCTTCCTCCCGTCGTCCGCGAGCGCTGCTCGTCTCCGTGAGCCTCTGCTGGTCGTCTGCATCCTCCTCGTCGCCTTCCCGCCGCTTCCCGTGAGCCTTGGTCGCGTCTGCCGACACTGCCCCTCGCCGGCACATGGACACGTCGCCCGCCGCATGCCACCTCCTCCCCTTTGCCCCGGCTATAAATAGCCCGCCCTCGAGCCTCTGGAGATCATCAGCAACCCTCCCCAACCACTCGCAGCTGTCCCCCTCGCCTCGGAGCTCCCCATCCCCTCCAATGGCCGACCATCGCCGCCTCGGGCTTTGCTCGATTCCGGCGATACCGCGCTTCTCTCGCCATTCCACCTCCTCCAATACGCTCCCCAGTGCCCTGTGAGCCTCC
Organism: Triticum aestivum; assembly: GCF_018294505.1. NCBI lineage: Eukaryota > Viridiplantae > Streptophyta > Magnoliopsida > Poales > Poaceae > Triticum > Triticum aestivum. The sequence goes on along the minus strand of NC_057796.1, from coordinate 374,149,001 downwards.
CCGTTGCCTCGCCCGACCGTGTCCCCCACCGGAGCCCCTAGTTCACCGGAGGCCGAAGCCCCTCTCCGCTACGGGCTGGGTGGCTCCCTCTCCAGTGCTCGTCGCCGGCAATGGAGACTACCCCGGGGTGCACCTCCTCCTCCTGAGCCCGTGGGTAGGTCGCCCGTCGCCTGCCGTGGCCGGAATCGCCGGTAGTCGCCGTCGGGGTGTCCTCCTCCCTCGGCCAGGCGCGTGCCCGAGCGTGAGGAAGAAGAAGCCAGGCCAGGCGGGCCCCCTTCCCGCGCGGCCCCACCTATCGGCGACCGTAGGGCATGGCCCCGCTTGCCACGTCGGATAAGTGGCGGCGCCCCGCCGAGAAACCGTTTTCCGGACGCGAAAGCGTATTTCGGGAAGTGCGCTTTCAGTCGCCGAAAGGGTATTCCTCCTCTTCTTCGGGCCAGAATGCGCTTTCCTTTCTGGAAAGCGTATTTCTGAGAAAGACGCGATCTGTTTTTCTGCTAGGGCCCCGTTTGTAATGAGTTTCTTTACAGATTGGTCCCTGATAGTTAAACGGTCATATCTTTTTACCCACAACTCCAAATGAGGTCAATCCAAAGCCCACGTCTTCGTTTCGTCGAGCCCGTTCCATTGATGTCATTTTCATAATAGTTTCACACAGTGAAAATGACCTTTTTGCCCTTGCCCATAAACAGCCCCCTCCGAGAAGGAACTGTTTCCGGCAAATCATTTCACGATCGTTTCCCACTTCTTCCCGGAGTATTTGTCGACCCCCAGGCAAGCCAACCTCTTATCATGAGCCCCGAACTTGCATGTTGACTTTGCTTGCACCTTGTGTGTGTAGTTGCAGTTGTTTTATGTCGTTTTCATCGGCAGTTATTTCTTTATGCCTATCTTGCATGCTTGTGTTTCATGATACCTTTGCCATGTTAATTAGAATGTTATTATTAATAATGCCATGCCACTACTCTACTTTATTTGCATGTCATCATTATAAACTGTTATGACTATTGTAATGCACCGTTGATATACTTTTGTCGTGTCCTTTATGTTATAGTTGTGCACTTGAGGAGTTCAATATTTTGTTCGTGCATTTGTATGCGGCTTGTTGCACTCATGTTAAATATGTTCATGATGATGGAGAAGGAAATAAAATGACTTAATAATAACAAACCTCCTCCGTCATCGATGGGATCGAGTCATAGTGCCGCCAAACCGAACTTTTTCAGTGCAGCCACATTTGCCTCATGGGAGGCCTTAATGCGAGCTATTGTCGTGACCTCTCGCCGGTGCCTCCCATTAGGGAAGGTTATGGGCGTGCTTACCCTGATCAGGTAAGCGGACATAACCTTGCGTGCTCGTTTTTGAGATTTTTGGTACCAGTCCCCGAGTGGGAGTGTCCCCGAGTGGGAGTTGACCACGACGGTGGTCGGGGTGTCTTTGGTAGACACGGGGCCACCCAGGACCAGCCCGTTGGGGATTGGGTCGGAGTGGCTGGGAGAGCGTCATGGCAGTACGTTGGTTTCGTCGGAATGCCGTTGGTCCACCCGATCGGGATGACGAGGCCATGGGTTCCGTGGTGTGGGTACAGTGTGCTACCTCTGCAGAGTGTATTCAATCTATCGATAGCCGCGTCCTTGGTCATGGGCATAAGTTCGTAGTAGGTCCCACTATCAGGTCTTGGTCGAAATGGAGGACAAACCGAAATAATTAAGTTGGTAAATAAATATGTGATAACAAGAATATGGTAACTTGAACTATGAGATAGTCGTGAGGAGTCACGACGATATTTTGATGATGAGATAAGTGGTTGTGATCGCCGTAAGGATCACGGGCCAAATATTGGTCGTGGTTGTGATCACCGTAAGGATCACAGTTGGAGACCAAGTGTTGGTCGTGGTTGTGATCGCCGTAAGGATCACGAGTTGTTCTTGAGAGAAGACCACTTTGGTGGTGTGTTTGTGATCCAGAGATGATCACAGTTGATAAGAGAGTCCGAGGGACTCGGTGCACAAGTTTGGTTGCATTGCTGGAATAATATATCATTATTTGCATTTAAAGAACCATGATAGAACAGAAGATGATTGCAAAATGTTAACATGCTATGTCTGCATTGGATATTATTGGTAGTTTATTTTCAGCATAGTTTCTTGATGCCATGCTATGCTTTGATTGACATGTTAAGTTATGCCATGATTGAGATAAAATTCTATGTTTTGCTATTACAATGTTAAAATCATGTTCTGATATGCCATGTCATTGCCATGTTAGTAGATGTTATGATTTTGTTCATGCTTAGTTGATTTTTATCATGCCATGGTTAGTAATTGATATGAGATAGGGTGTTGCATGCGCTCGGTTCTTGCTTTGTCTGCAGCTTGTTTGGATGCTATGTATTTGGTTGTCTTGCAAGTACATTCAATGTACTGACCTGGCGTGTCATGCCAGTTTTGTAGGTTGTACCCGTATTGCTCGCTTGATCCGTCGTGCTAGGCCGTAATCTTGCCAGTCCTGTGAGTTGTGGAGCCCAGCCAGAGTTGTTATGCTGCCAAACCAAGACTTCCGCCGCCATTTTTATCAGACTTCCGCTGTCATTTAATAGCCTTAGGGCTATGCCAGATAATTGTATTCATCAATGATGTAATCTCATAAACATGTATTTGATGAATATTTTTGTACCTGGAATGCTGTATTATGGACCTGTCGTGCGTCAGGTGTTATCCTGGGCTGACGTGCGAAGGCCCCCTGCTCAATGCGGATCGGGGTGCCACACTCAAGCCATTTCGCGGAATCTGGGCTCATCATCGCTTCCTCATAGTTTGTAGGTTCGTCATGGTCAAGTAACATGACCTCCAAAACAGGATTACCGTACCACTCTGGTGCGGATCTTACTCTGGTTGACCTACGAGGTTCGGTAGTAACCTTATTAGAGGTTTCATGATCATCATCATTAGCTTCCTCACTAATTGGTGTAGGAATCACTGGAACTGATTTCTGTGATGAACTACTTTCCAATAAGGGAGCAAGTGCAATTACCTCATCAAGTTCTACTTTCCTCCCACTCACTTCTTTTGAGAGAAACTCCTTCTCTAGAAAGGATCCATTCTTAGCAACGAATATCTTGCCTTCGGATCTGTGATAGAAGGTGTACCCAACAGTCTCCTTTGGGTATCCTATGAAGACACATTTCTCCGATTTGGGTTCGAGCTTATCAGGTTGAAGCTTTTTCACATAAGCATCACAGCCCCAAACTTTAAGAAACGACAACTTGGGTTTCTTGCCAAACCACAGTTCATATTGTGTCGTCTCAACGGATTTAGATGGTGCCCTGTTTAACGTGAATGCAGCCGTCTCTAGAGCATAACCCCAAAACGATAGCTGTAAATCAGTAAGAGACATCATAGATCACACCATATCTAATAAAGTGCGGTTACGACGTTCGGACACACCATACGCTGTGGTGTTCCGGGTGGCGTGAGTTGCGAAACTATTCTGCATTGTTACAAATGAAGACCAAACTCGTAACTCAAATATTCTCCTCCACGATCAGATCGTAGAAACTTTATTTTCTTGTTATGATGATTTTCCACTTCACTCTAAAATTCTTTGAACTTTTCAAATGTTTCAGACTTATGTTTCATCAAGTAGATATACCCATATCTGCTCGAATCATGTGTGAAGGTCGGAAAATAACGGTACCCGCCGCGAGCCTCAACACTCATCGGACCGCATACATCAGTATGTATTAGTTCCAACAAGTCTGTTGGTCGCTCCATTTTTCCGGAGAACGGAGTTTTAGTCATCTTGCCCATGAGGCATGGTTCACAAGCATCAAGTGATTCATAATCAAGTGATTCCAAAAGCCCATCAGCATGGAGTTTCTTCATGCGCTTTACACCAATAGGACATAAACGACAGTGCCACAAATAAGTTGCACTATCATTATTAAACTTATATCTTTTGGCTTCAATACTATGAATATGTGTATCACTACTATCGAGATTTAACAAAAATAGACCACTCATCAAGGGTGCATGACCATAAAAGATATTACTCATATAAATAGAACAACCATTATTCTCTGATTTAAATAAGTAACCACCTCGCATCAAACAAGATCCAGATATAATGTTCATGCTTAATGCTAGCACCAAATAACAATTATTCAGGTCTAAAACCAATCCTGAAGGTAGATGTAGAGGTAGCATGCCGACGGCGATCACATCGACTTTGGAACCATTTCCCACGCGCATCGTCACCTTGTCCCTAGCCAATCTTCTGTTAATCCATAGCCCCTGTTTCGAGTTGCAAATATGAGCAATAGAGGTAGTATCAAATACCCAGGCGCTACTACGAGCATTAGTAAGGTACACATCAATAACATGTATATCAAATATACCTTTCACTTTGCCATCCTTCTTATCCGCCAAATACTTGGGGCAGTTCCGCTTCCAGTGACCAGTCCCTTTGTAGTAGAAGCACTCAATCTCAGGCTTAGGTCTAGACTTGAGTTTCTTCACTTGAGCCGCAACTTGCTTGATGTTCTTCTTGAAGTGTAGCGACTAGACCTCAAACAGTCTGTGCTGCTGTGCACCAGTGTCATCCCTGGATCAGTAATGCTGACACGCACAGTACAAATGGAGGATTTATAATAGAGTAGCAATCACACACTTATTACAACGAGTATCTCAAGGGAGAAATAAGTATGACAAATATGGCTTAAGGCCATCTAAAAACGATAACAGCGGAAGACTTGGAAGATAAGTGAGTCCATCAACTCCAATGGCATCACTGAGTATAAGACCATGACCTAAGGCACCTTCCTCGTCGTCTGAAAAGTCTGCAACATGAAACGTTGCAGCCCGAAAACGGGTCAGCACATGGAATATGCTGGCAATGTAACACATAGAGAGTAATGAATATAATAATGCTATACTACATGCATATATGGCTGGTAGAAGGCTCTATGGTTACAGTTTTGCGAAAAGCCAATTTTTCCCTACTGCAAAGGAATAAATTTTATTTAACTATCATGGTGGTTGTTAAACATTGAGATGGTTGACAGCATCTCAATCCCAATTAAGTATCATCATTAACCCAACAAAATTAATTAAAGTAACATGATGAGATTCACATGATAATCCAAGTACTAGATACTCAACATATCCATAACCGGGGACATGGCTAATCATGATTAGTTTGTACACTCTGCAGAGGTTTGCGCACTTTTCCCCACAAGACTCGATCGCCTCCGCTTCATTCTTGCACTACATGATGTTTGAGAAACGGATGACCGAGACACAGTCTTTCAGAAACAATAACTCTTTACTCCGGGTGGACAGTTACACCTACTTTCCCCTACATCTGCTAGCCCACCTCTTCAAGAGATCATGTAACCTACTCAACTATGATAGAGCCCATAATAGCTCGTGGCTGCACACGGAAGTTTCTAGCATGAATAATCTCATGATCCCTTTGAACCTGGGTGGCGGTCCAAAAGAAAAACACGCAATCCTGGAATACCCAGGTACCTCGATCCACCCAGATGTGAGTCTTAGTTGCCACCTTAAGGTTGACCATTAATTAACAATCTCACATCTGTCATGGTAAGACTCAAACCCAGTCCACGTCTACTAGCATAGCATAGCAATATGAGAAAACGTAGAAGTAACTCCCAAGGTTTGATAACAAAACAGGTAATAAGTACTACCTCAACTACTTCCCAATACCCACAATTTAATTAGATCCTAATCAGGCAATTGTTTGAGGATTGGTCTAATGCAATAAAACTGGTAGTAAAAGAGGTATGATCAAAGTGTTACTTGCCTTGCGGATGATCCGTGAAACCTAGAGATTCGAAGTAGCAAGCGGCGCACTCCGGGTACTCTATCGCAAACAAACAAGCAAACAATAAGCACTCATCTAATGCACTGGTAAAACTCAAATAAAGATCTAACCAGAAAGTTCAACTTAAGAACTCCGGTTTGCAAAAAAGAATCGAATCAAACGAAGCAACGAAAGTCAAACGGCGAAAGAAACAAGCTTCGTTTACTAATCTGGATCTAAGTCAAATTTTACAGTAGCAAAAACTTCTTTGAATAGGTTAAACGGAAAGAGAATTTCAAGACGAAACTCTAGGCGCTTGAATCGCCTGATTCCGATAAACGAGCTAAAAGATAAACTAAAACGAAAAACACATCAGAAATCGCGATCTGGGAAATCGCGGAAAATCCGACGAAAAAGAAAACTGACGAACAGTCAAACGAACGGACATTCGTTAACTGCGGCTAACCGGTGAACACATTCGTTAAAACGAACGGATCAGTGAACGTTCACTAACTAACTAAACCAAAAAAACGGCTCTATAAAAAAATCTAGGGTTTCAAAAAAAATAAACCGAGCGGTTTTAAATAAAACGGGCGGTTCGGTCGGCGGCTCAGCTATACCTCCGGCGAGGTATTCCGGTGAGCGGGACGGGGCTCCGGCGGGGTCTTCGGGTGCGGCGGGGTGCGGCGGGGCTCGAGGAGGCGACGGGCGGCGGCGTTCGAGAGCTCCGGTGGCGGCTCCTCGCGCGGCTTCGGGCGTCGGGGCTCCGGCGGCTTCGGGCTGGGGCGGGATGAGGTGAGGGCGGCGGGGTCAGGTACTTAAGGAGGGGGGGTGTCGTGGGGAAGGGATAAGGCGGCGGCGGCGTCGTCCCCGACCGGGACTCGAGCGGCGGCGGGAGCTAGGTCTCCGGGAGGGAGACGGCTCGGGCGGTGGGCTGGGCTTCGGCCCAGTCGGCGCGCTCGGGATTTTTTTAAAATTTCGCCGAACCTAAAAAAATCGTAGAAAAATAAATAAATAAATCCAAAAATGCCAAAACCAATTTTCACCGTCTAATTAAAATAATTAGAACGAGATGAACATTTTCTTGGCCCAAAAATGCAGTTTTGAAAACGTGCAATTTTCTAATGCAATTAAAATTGCAAATAAAATCCGAATAAAATCAAATATTTGATTTTAATATTTTTCCTCCAATATTTCAATTATTTTGGAGAAGTCATATTTTCTCCTCTCATTTATTTTAATATGAAATATTTTTCGGAGAGAAAAATAATTAAAACCAAAAATCCTCGTTTTATTATTTGATAAAAATCAAATATGAAAACCGGGAAAAATCCCCAACTCTCTCCGAGGGTCCTTGAGTTGCTTAGGATTTTCGAGGATTTTGCCTAAATGCAATAAAATATGCTATGCAATGATGATCTAATGTATAACATTCCAAATTGAAAATTTGGGATGGTACATGAAGTTCCCCTTCTTCCCTTTGCCCTTTTTCTTGAAACTAGTGGTCTTGTTAACCATCAACACTTGATGCTCCTTCTTGATTTCTACCTCCGCAGCCTTTAGCATCGCGAAGAGATCGGGAATAGTATTATCCATCCCTTGCATATTATAGTTCATCACGAAGCTTTTGTAGCTTGGTGGCAGTGATTGAAGAACTCTATCAATGACACTACAACCGGAAGATTAACTCCTAGTTGAGTCAAGTGATTGTGGTACCCAGACATTCTGAGTATATGCTCACTGACAGAACTATTCTCCTCCATTTTGCAGCTGTAGAACTTATTGGAGACTTCATATCTCTCAATCCGAGCATTTGCTTGAAATATTAACTTCAACTCCTGGAACATCTCATATGCTCCATGATGTTCAAAATGTCGTTGAAGTCCCGGTTCTAAGCCGTAAAGCATGGCACACTGAACTATTGGGTAGTCATCAGCTTTGCTCTGCCAGGCGTTCACAACGTCTGGTGTTGCTCCTGCGGCGGGTCTTGCACCTAGCGATGCTTCCAAAACGTAATTCTTCTGTGCAGCAATGAGGATAATCCTCAAGTTACGGACCTAGTCCGTGTAGTTGCTACCATCATCTTTCAACTTAGCTTTCTCTAGGAACGCATTAAAATTCAAAGGAACAGTAGCACGGGCCATTTATCTACAACAACATAGACATGCAAAATACTATCAGGTACTAAGTTCATGATAAATTAATGTTCAATTAATCATATTACTTAATAACTCCCACTTAGATAGACATCCCTCTAATCATCCAAGTGATCACGTGATCCATATCAACTAAACCATGTCCGATCATCACGTGAGATGGAGTATTTTTCAACGGTGAACATCACTATGTTGATCATATATACTATATGATTCACGCTCGACCTTTCGGTCTCAGTGTTCCGAGGCCATATCTACATATGCTAGGCTCGTCAAGTTTAACCCGAGTATTCAGCGTGTGCAAAACTGGCTTGCACCCATTGTATGTGAACGTAGAGCTTATCACACCCGATCATCACGTGGTGTCTCGACACGATGAACTATCGCAACAGTGCATACTCAGGGAGAACACTTATACCTTGAAATTTAGTGAGAGATCATCTTATAATGTTACCGCCGTCCTAAGCAAAATAAGATGCATAAAAAGATAAACATCACATGCAATCAAATAAAGTGATATGATATGGCCATCATCATCTTGGAGATTTGATCTCCATCTCCAAAGCACCGTCATGATCACCATCGTCACCGGCTTGACACCTTGATCTCCATCGAAGCATCGTTGTCATCTCGCCAACTATTGCTTCTACTACCGCTTGGTGATAAAGTAAAGCAATTACATGGCGATTGTATTTCATACAATAAAGCGACAACCATATGGCTCCTGCCAGTTGCCGATAACTGTTACAAAACATGATCATCTCATACAACAATTTATATATCATCACGTCTTGACCATATCACATCACAGCAAGCCCTGCAAAGACAAGTTAGACGTCATCTACTTTGTTGTTGCAAGTTTTACGTGGCTGCTATGGGCTTCTAGCAAGAACCGTTCTTACCTATGCATCAAAACCACAACGATTTTTCGTCAAGTGTGCTGTTTTAACCTTCGACAAGGACCGGGCGTAGTCAAGCTCGATTCAACTAAAGTTGGAGAAACAGACACCCACTAGCCACCTGTGTGTGAAGCACGGCGGTAGAACTAGTCTCATGAACGCGGTCACGTAATATCGGTCTGGGCCGCTTCATCCAACAATACCGCCGAATCAAAGTATGACATGCTGGTAAGCAGTATGACTATTATTGCCCATAACTCTTTGTGTGCTACTCGTGCATATAACATCTACGCATAGACCTGGCTTGGATGCCACTGTTGGGGAATGTAGTATTTCAAAAAATTTGCCTACGATCACGCAAGATCTATCTTGGAGAAGCATAGTAACGAGCAGGGAGAGTGTGTCTACGTACCCTCGTAGACCGAAAGCGGAAGCGTTTAGTAATGCGGTTGATGTAGTCGAACGTCTTCGCGGTCCAACCGATCCAAGTACCGAACGCACGTCACCTCCGCGATCTGCACATGTTCAGCTCGGTGATGTCCCCCGAACTCTTGATCTAGTTGAGGCTGAGGGAGAGTTCCGTCGGCACGACGGCATGGTGACGGTGATGATGAAGTTACCGGCGCAGGGCTTCGCCTAAGCACTACGACGATATGACCGAGGTGTATAACTGTGGAGGGGGCCACCGCACACGGCTAAAAGATCAACTTGTGTGTTATAGGGTGCCCCCCTCCTCACGTATATAAAGGAGGGAGGGAGGAGGAGGCCGGCCAAGGGTGGCGCGCCCAAGGGGGGGAGTCCTACTCCAAGTAGGATTCGACCCCCCCCCCTTTTCCTATTCCCACAAGGAGAAGGGGGAGGAGGAGGAGGAGAGAAGGAAAGGGGGGCCGCCCCCCAACCCTAGTCCAATTCGGTTTGGGCTACGGGGGCGCACGCCACTCCTTGGCATGCCTCCTCTCTTCCACTACTAGGCCCATGAGGCCCAATAACTTCCCGGGGGGTTCCGGTAACCCCCGGTACTCCGAAACATATCCGAAACGACCGGAACCATTCCGGTGTCCGAATATAGCCTTCCAATATATGAATCTTTATGTCTCAACCATTTCGAGACTCCTCCGTCACGTCTGTGATCTCATCCGGGACTCCGAACAACATTCAGTCATCAAATCACATAAACTCCTAATACAAATCGTCATAGAACGTTAAGCGTGCGGATCCTAGGGGTTCGAGAACTATGTAGACATGACCGAGACACATCTCCGGTCAATAACCAATAGCGGAACCTGGATGCTCATATTGGCTCCTACATATTCTACAAAGATATTTATCGGTCAAATCGCGTAACAACATACGTTGTTCCCTTTGTCATCGGCATGTTACTTGCCCGAGATTCGATCGTCGGTATCCTCATACCTAGTTCAATCTCGTTACCGGCAAGTATGTTTACTCGTTTCGTAATGCATCATCCCGCAACTAACTCACTAGTCACATTTCTTGCAAGGCTTATAGTGATGAGCATTACCGAGAGGGCCCAGAGATACCTCTCCGATACACGGAGTGACAAATCCTAATCTCGATCTATGCCAACTCAACAAACACCATCGGAGACACCTGTAGAGCATATTTATAATCACCCAGTTACGTTGTGACGTTTGATAGCTCACTAAGTGTTCCTCCGGTATTCGGTAGTTGCATAATCTCATAGTCATAGGAACATGTATAAGTCATCATGAAAGCAATAGCAATAAACTAAACGATCATAGTGCTAAGCTAACGGCTGGGTCTTGTCCATCGCATCATTCTCCAATGATGTGATCTCGTTCATCAAAGGACAACACATGTGTATGGCTAGGAAACTTAACCATCTTTGGTTAACGAGCTAGCTAAGTAGAGGCATACCAGGGACACTCTGTTTGTCTATGTATTCACACATGTACTAAGTTTACGGTTAATACAATTCTTGCATGAATAATAAACATTTATCATGATATAAGGAAATATAAATAACAACTTTATTATTGCCTCTAGGGCGTATTTCCTTCAAGAGGATCAATACAGCCTCGCAGAACTCGCCGATCACAAGGATTCGGAACATAGTAACTACTTACCTGTCTCCGAAGAGGATGTTAGCCTCGGTAACGAAGATTTCATCATTCCAGAGGAACTCCTCGAACAAGAGCGCTTCAAGCAAAGGCTCATCACCACCGCACGGAGCCTGAAAAAGAAACAGCAGCAGATTCAAGCCAAATAAGATATGCTCAACGAAAGATGGACTAAGGTCGTAGCCGCCGAAGAAGGATATGGCTTTGAGCACCAAACAAAGAGTTATCCCAAGCGTAGGCTACTGCCACAATTCGACGACGAGGCCTTCGAGCCAATACCGTCAAAATATAATCAGGCTGATCAACAGGACCGACCACCACGTGGACGGGACAAAATGGCTAATTATGCCGAACACCAGCCCGCACTCCCTTGTCATAGAGGCAAGGAAGCAGCCGCTCCGGGCTACATGTACGACCTATGTCGGGACCTGACCAATAGAGCCGGCCAGACTAGATCAATCTATGGATCAATAGGATGTTCCCCCACGCGAGGTGACGCCCATCGAGCCTGGCACGACAAACCTAACCAAGTCCGGGGTCAGCACCGAACACAGATGTCATCTGAACTCCATCGCGATGTCGCCCGATATAGAGGTGACGCTTATCCAATGTGCTTTACCGATGAGGTAATGCTGCACCAATTTCCGGAGGGGTTCAAACCCGTGAACATCGAGCAATACGATGGAACGACGGATCCTGCCGTGTGGATTGAAGATTTTCTTATCCACATTCACATGGGTCACCAAGATGATCTCCATGCCATTAAATACCTCCCTCTAAAGCTGAAAGGACCAGCACGGCACTGGTTGAATAGCCTCCCAGAGAACTCCATTGGAAGTTGAGAAGACTTAGAGGATGCTTTTCGGGACAACTTTCAGGGATCTTATGTCCGGCCACCGGACGCCGACGACCCGAGTCACATAATCCAGCAACCCGGAGAGTCAGCTCGCAAACTTTGGAATCAGTTCTTAATTAAAAAGAACCAAATCGTGGGCTGTCCGGACGCCGAGGCCTTAGCGACATTTAAGCACAGCGTCCGTCATGAATGGCTCGCCCGACACCTCGGTCAGGAAAAGCCGAAAACCATGGCAGCTCTTACTGCACTCAGAACCCGCTTCTGTGCGAGCGAAGATAGCTGGTTCGCTCGGAGAAGCAACAGTACCAGTGACCCCGACACTTCTGATGCCCGGGATGGCAATGGAAGGCCACGACGCAGCAAAAACAAGCATCGGAACAACAATGAAGAAATAGAGGATACGGCAGTAAACGCCGGATTTAGTGGCTCTAAACCCCGTCAGCGGAAGAAGCCATTCAAAGGTAATAGGGACGGTCCATCCAACTTGGACAAGATACTGGATCGACCCTGCCAGATTCATGGCACCCCTCACAAGTCTACCAACCATACCAACAGAATCTGCTGGTTTTTCAAACAGGCCAGTAAATTAAACACCAAACATAAGGGAAAAGGACCTTCAAGAGAGGATGATGATGAGCCTCGCCCACTGCATAGGGGGGGGGCAGAAAGAGTTTCCCCCCGAGGTGAAAACTATGAATATGATCTATGTCACCCACATCCCCAAGAGGGAGCGCAAACGCGCATTAAGGGACGTCTACGCCGTAGAGCCTGTCGCCCCAAAATTCAACCCATGGTCGGCTTGTTCGATCACCTTTGATCACAGGGACCACCCAAACAGTATCCGTCACAGAGGTTCGACGGCCTAGGTACTCGATCCTATCATTGACGGATACCATCTTACTAGAGTCCTCATGGACGGAGGGAGCAACCTCAACTTGATCTACCAGGATAATGTCCGTAAGATGGGTATCGACCTGTCAAGAATCAAGCCTAGCAACACTACCTTTAAAGGAGTGATACCCGGCGTGGAGGCCCGCTGCACGGGCTCCTTAACACTGGAAGTCGTATTCGGCTCTCCAGATAACTTCCGAAGCAAGGAATTGATCTTCGACATCGTCCCTTTTCGTACTGGTTATCATGCACTGCTCGGACAAACGGCTTTCGCCTGCTTTAATGCGGTCCCGCACTATGCTTATCTGAAGCTTAAAATGCCTGGACCTCATGTGTAACGCCCACGATGCGGCTATATCTCCCACGTGTCGAGGCACGACTTAGAGGCATAACCGCATAGTGGTTTTGTCGCAAGAAGGGTCATCTTCGCAAAATCCCATGTAATGAACAAGAATGGGATAAAGAGTTGGCTTACAATCGCCACTTCACACAATACATAAATATCATTCATACATCATCCAAAATACAATCATATAGACCGACTACGGCCAAAATCCAGATGAAAATAAGACAACCCCAAGTGCAAGATCCCCGATCGTCCCAACTGGGCTCCACTACTGATCATCAGGAAAAGACACATAGTAACGACCACGTTCCTCGTCGAACTCCCACTTGAGATCGACGCCATCGTCTGCACTGGCATCGTCGGCACCTGCAACTGGTGTTGGAAGTATCTGTGAGTCACGGGGACTCAGCAATCTCACACCCGCAAGATCAAGACTATTTAAGCTTATAGGACAAGGAGGTGCAAAGAGGTGGAGCTGCAGCGGCAAAAGCATATATGGTGGCTAACTTGCGCAAATGAGAGCGAGAAGAGAAGCAATGGGACGGGCGTCATCTAACAATGACCCAGAAGAGGTCCTGAACACCTACTTACGTCATACATAACACATACCGTGTTCACTTCCTGGACTCCGCCGAGAAGAGACCATCACGGCTACACACGCACTTGGTGTATTTTAGTTGGGTCAAGTGACAAGTTATCTACAACCGGACATTAACAAATTCCCATCTGCCTCATAACCGCGGCACGGCTTTCGAAAGATAATACCCTGCAGGGGTGTCCCAACTTAGCCCATCATAAGCTCTCACGGTCAACGAAGGATAAACCTTCTCCCAGAAAGACCCGATCAGTCTCGGAATCCCGGTTTACAAGACATCTCGACAATGGTAAAACACGACCAGCAAAGCCTCCCGAATGTGCCGACAAATCCCGATAGGAGCTGCACATATCTCGTTCTCAGGGCACACCGGATTGTCCAAGCTTCCGGTAGGCCAGACCAGAGTTGCCCCTGGTGGCCACCGGCGACTGACAGTTTGGACCAATACTCAGACGAGCACTGGCCCGGGGGTTTAAAATAAAGATGACCCTCGGGCTCTAGAAAACCCGGGGGGAAAAGGTATAGGTCGCAAATGGTAAAACCAAGGTTGGGCCTTGCTGGAGGAGTTTTATTCAAGGCGAACTGTCAAGGGGGTCCCATAAATCACCCGACCGCGTAAGGGACGCAAACTCAAGGAACATAATCCCGGTATAACAGTAACTAGGGCGGCAAGAGTGGAACAAAACACCAGGCATAAGGCCGAGCCTTCCACCCTTAACCAAAATATATAGATGCATTAATTAAATAAGAGATATTGTGATATCCCAACATATCCATGTTCCGACAAGGAACAAACTTCAACTTCACCTGCAGCTAGCAACGCTATAAGAGGGGCTGAGCAAAAGCGGTAACATAGCCAAACAACGGTTTGCTAGGAAAGGATGGTTAGGGGCTGACATGGCTGAAATAGGAGACATGATATAGCAAGTGATAGGTAGCGAGCATGGCAATAGAGCGAACAACTAGCATAGCAAAGATAGAAGTGATTTCGAGGGGTGGTCATCTTGCCTGCAAGATTCTCAGAGTTGTCGAAAGCTTGATCCTCGTAAGCGTACTCGACAGGTTCCTCGTTCATGAACTCGCCTCCCGGCTCTACCCAAGACAAGAACACAAGCAAATGGAACCACAATCAATCACGAGAAATGCACAAGCAACATGATGCAAAACATGTATGATATGCAAGATGTGATATGCGATGCATATGCGTGCTCCGGAAGGAAAATGATGAACATGGCAGTAACTTGGCAAACCAAGCATGCCACTGGAAAGATGAGATGAGTTCGGTCGAAATCGATATAAAGATCACCGGAATCGGATGCACGGTTTGCAAATGGCAAGCAAAACAAGAATGACACTAATCTGCGATAAACAGCAAGATAGCACTTCAAATGCAACAAGTAACAATGCTACAGCACCCCAACATAGCAACAAAGCACATGGCAGTAATCTACAGGAGATGCTTGACAAAAGATGAACACTGAGCTACGGCTAGTTCACAACATAACAAGCTCGAACAAGCATGGCAAAAGTGCAAAAGATTATAGGTTCACAGACTTAGTGAAAAACTGGACATGGCAGAAATCAGCATCAGGTAGCAATGTTCAGAGCACGAAATCAACATGCTACAGGAACTTAACATAGCAAAACTAGGCATAGTAGTGTTATACTAAATGCACATGACAAAAGTCCCTTACTGACCATAAGCCAAAAAGGACCAGAAGATATGATGGCAAGCATGTAAACATAGCAAGTTTCGTTATCAGGTTTCAGACTTAGCAGAAAACAGAGCATGGCAGAAATATTAATATGTAGGCCTCTTTGTGAGCTTGATGCACTCACTACAGAGCAATGCATGACAAACCAAGTATACCTACAGCAATATGGAATGTTTATGAAGCTATCCATGGCAAGAACAATTGCATAGCATGTATGGATAAACTACAATAATCTTGGCAAAAATGCATATCATGTTAAGAATCTTCCAGAAATATTTTATAGCAAAAGTAGAGCAAGATTGAGTCATGCTATGGTACTCTAAAATTGCAAAAAATTGCAGGAATGGATCAATTACAACTATATCTACAAAACATCCTTAGTCAACATCTCCAAAATATGCATGGATCTCTCTGTAGCATCAAGTTTACATGGCAATAAAATTACAGCAGACGAGGACTTAGAGAAATCACTAAGTCCCTGAAATCAGAAATATTACGGGGCCTACTTTGCATGCTTGTGCTAGTCACCACATAGATCACAAAAATACATGGACTATACCACTGGAAAGATGGCATGGCATAATTCAAAACACATGTAGAGCTCATGCTCAAAAGATGCACAGAATAAATAATACAAAAATGACAAATCTCCAAGTTCTGATAAGAACCAGAGAATAACAGCAACTAGCCCTCTTCCAACGAAGATTTGGGCATCAAGATGACCTCTAATGAAAATGATGCAATTGAACAAAATTAAGAGCATCACGAGACAAACAATTTGACATATTATACGCACGAATCGGAGCTACATGCACAAAGTTATCGCATCGGGAACAGGAGCATATACTGAAAAGTTTCTGGGACTTAGAAAAAATAACGGGATCTCGGGGGAAAAAGTCAACGCCTCACCACAGAGAGATCGATCCAGATCTCGATCGGGGCTGGGCCGCCGGTGGGAGGAAGAGGCGCCGGAGGGCGACGGCGAGGCAGGGCCGGAGGGAGGAGGAGCGGGCCGGTGGCGCCGGTCGCCGGAGGAGGAGAGGACGGCGGGGTCGGCGGGCTCCGGGCGGCGGGGCGCCGGCGACGGGCGGCGGGGAGGCGGAGCGGCGGCGGGCGTGCAGCGGACGGTGCGGGCCCGGAGGGCCGGCGACGGGCCTGCGGGCCGGCGGCGGGGCGAGACGGAGGCGGGCCACGTGGCGCTCGCGGGTTGGCCGGGCGGCGCGGCGGACGTGTCCGGCGCGGGCGGACGCGTCCGGCGCGGCGCGGAGGGAGAGGGTTAGGGTTTCGTCTGCAAATGTATATCGGGATGTCCACCTATAAATAGGTAGAGGGAGCTAGGAGACTCCAAATGAGGTGCGGTTTTCGCCCACACGATCGTGATCGAACGACCTAGAGCATGGAAGAGAGTTTGGTGGGTTTTGGGCTGGTTTTGGAGGGGGTTTTTGCTGGATACTCAAATGGACTTTGCGGAGGCCCGGTTAACCGATGGAGAACCAAACGACCTCCGAATGGAACGAAACTTGACCGGTAGTCTCCGGGTGGTATAATAAAGCCACTTGACAAGCCTCGGTCCACTTCGAGAAAGTTTGACACACGCACACGAAAGAAAACTAGAGGGGTGCACCGGAGGAGATAGGAGCGCCGGATTGGAAAACGGACAACGGGGAAAATGCTCGGATGCATGAGACGAACACGTATGCGAATGCAATGCACATGATGATATGATATGAAAATGCATGACATGACAAAATACAAAACGAAAGACAAAACCCAACAACGGAGGGAAAAACATATCACATAGCCGGAAATGGCAAGAGTCGGAGTTACAAATATGGCAAGTTACATGCGGGGTGTTACATCATGGCGTCATCAAAGTAAATAGGAATATGGAGCGCTCCCTCCATACTGAGGAGCACACTGCGGCCCTAGCAGCCAAAATACAGGGCGGCCTCATCAAGCCGAACAACTCATCGGTCATCAAGACCCATGACACTGCTAAGCGAGTCTGACCTGCATTACAATGTGGTAGCTCGGTGGAACAGGAGCTTGAATAGCAGTTCGTCCTCTGCCGATCGCCCCATAAGGTTGCGGCATATGTACCGCGCGTACATAACTACGCACTTAAAATACCTTGGGCATCGCCGGAGGCACACTGCAGAAAAGGTCCATAGTACGGCTTGACCCTATTCGGACTTCAAATATTTTTTCCACTATAGGCTCGTTAAAAAACCTACCTGATCTACGGTTGTATGGGGGCTCTTTTCTAAGTCCCTTTTTCTTGCAGACGACCATCGACTCCTCCTGACAAAGGATTTCCTACCAAGGAGAATTGGCGCAGACGTGCGGCAGGGCACCATTGGGATCTTCAAACCACTACTTTTAGGCCCTGTGTAAACCTTTCCCTTGTGTAAACTTTTGGCATGTAAAATGGCCTCGATATTTATGGCATTATCTGTAATAACATGGTTTGACGTATTAGTCAGGGTATAAAGGAAGCAGTTGATCACCACTTTTGTTTGGCACTCATTTATTTTATATTATCATATGTATTCCCTCCCTACTTCAGACTGCCACACATGCTTTAGTCCGGCCTTAACACCAGGGGATGTATTCGGCCCTGCACATTTTAAAGTCCGAACACCTATAGGGTACTCTTCGGCGTCCTGGATATTGCATTATATGCATCGGCTCCGAATCATGTCTTTGGTCTATAGTCGGGTTGCCCGGCTCCTGTGCATACCACCTTACGTTCCGATCGTTCAGCTAAGGCAGTAAAGGGAGACTACTGCGATTGTATTTCTGGTTCGCCGGTCAAGTACCTCAGTAGAGAAAGCCGAAAACTGACTTTCATGATAGGCGAGAGCTAGTCGGCAATTCGGCGACTTAGTCTTATACTACAAATCATTAGCGATTCACCCC
Organism: Triticum aestivum; assembly: GCF_018294505.1. NCBI lineage: Eukaryota > Viridiplantae > Streptophyta > Magnoliopsida > Poales > Poaceae > Triticum > Triticum aestivum. The sequence goes on along the minus strand of NC_057796.1, from coordinate 374,130,699 downwards.
GTGTTACACGAGGGGCTGGTCTTTGTCCAGCCGCGTGAAAAGGCACCGTAGTTCGGATAGCTACACACACACAAGGGGCTAGTACTTAGCTCCACTGTCAAACTCCTATGGCTAAGTGAAAGTAATAAAGCTGCATAATCCGATTGCATGGTTCACCTCGCGGACACTGATGACCCACAAGTATAGGGGATCAATTGTAGCTCTTTTCGATAAGTAAGAGTGTAGAACCCAACGAGGAGCAGAAGGAAATGACAAGTGGTTTTCAGCAAGGTAGTGTTTGCAAGTGCTGAAATTGTAAGTAATAGAGTAGTTTGATAGCAAGATAATTTGTAACGAGCAAGTAATGATAGTAGTAACAAAAGTGCAGCAAGGTAGCCCAATCCTTTTGAGGCAAAGGACAGGCCAAAACGGTCTCTTATAGTAAGCAAAGCATTCTTGAGGGTACACGGGAATTCCATCTAGTCACTTTCACCATGTTGATTCAATTTGTGTTCGTTACTTTGATAATTTGATATGTGGGTAGACCGGTGCTTAGGTGTTGTTCTTACTTGAACAAACCTCCTACTTATGATTAACCCTCTCACAAGCATCCGCAACTACGAGAAAAGTATTAAGAATAAATACTAACTATAGCATAAAACTTTTGGATCCAATCGGTCCCTTACGGAATAGCGCATAAACTAGGGTTTAAGATTCTGTCACTCTCGAAACCCATCATCTAATAACTACTCCACAATGCATTCCCTTAGGCCCAAATATGGTGAAGTGTCATGTAGTCGGCGTTCACATGACACCACTAAGGGAATCACAACATACATCCTATCAAAATATCGAACACACATCAAGTTGTCAGGGCCGGTTTTCCAATAAAACGTTTATTGAGAAACCGTCCTTTTATCGGACCAGTATAGAAGAATCCTTCTTACTGGTAGACAAATCCTTGATACAGAAATCCAGAAGTACTAAATATTTTACAGGGTTGAGCTGAGGCTGCTCAACAATTTATTACAAGCACGCCGATATTATACATAAAGGCGGGTATGACACAAGGGGTATGGTGGCATAACTACTGACTCGTAATAAAAGTGGTGGTGGATATGTCACAGTGAAGTGGATGACTTGACTCCAAAATCTTACAACTCATCGAGCGCCGGAGTGAGGCTCGATGACTTTTATTTTGGGTAGCGGAAGCATATATAATACAAGTGACCAATTCCAGGATTGCACGGGACTGACTGGGACTCCTCTAGGCGTCGGACTCGCTATCGAACTCTTCATCCATAAGATCGCCTTCGTCAACATCTGGCCAAATCAACAAGCCAGGTGAGTACTATGAAAGTACTCGCAAGACAGTTTGGACATAAGATATAACAAATGCAAACATGATGCTCATGAGCAGATTAGTAATGCGCACTCAGACAATAAAATTGCACTGCATGGTAAATAAAAAGGAAGTCGGGCGGTAGTCCTCCCGAAATCCCAATGAAATAACTGAAGACCGATCGGGTGTCTGAAGCGACGCCTCGAAAAGGTAAAAATAAATTTAACAATGCCGCAGTCAGGCGTCAGGGCGACACCACATAAAGGGCTTATATTGGAATGTAAATGACAGTGCGTGCCACAGTCGGACGTCTGAGCGACATCACATAAAGGGCTCATATCAAAAGTAAATAACAAGAGTGCCATAGTCGGACGTCTGAGCGACATCACATAGAGGGCTTATATCAAAAGTAATTAACAAGAGTGCCACAGTCGGACGTCTGAGCGACATCACATAAAGGGCTTATATCAAAAGTAAATAACAAGAGTGCCACAGTCGGACGTTTGAGCAACATCACATAAAGGGCTTATATCAAAAGTAAATAACGAGAGTGCCACAGTCGGACGTCTGAGCGACATCACATAAAGGGCTTATATCAAAAGTAAATAACAAGAGTGCCACAGTCGGACGTCTGAGCGATATCACATAAAGGGCTTATAATTCATTATTCAAAATTCAAGTAGCTCATGAATTTAAATCATCTCAAGGAAATACTTATGTACGTAATAATAAACTGGTTAGTCCATCCACAGGAATAACATTCGACCTGGTTTACCACTCACGTTTGTTCACCGGGGATTTTCACTGAGACTGACGCTGAGACGGACTAATATCAATACGGATATGGATATGTTGACCAAGATCCTTGACCACGGACACGGTTACTCGGATGGGTTTTGACTCTGCAGAGCTTGTACTTTTTAACCACAACCAACGGATTTCAGTAGTCACCAAGGACTAGTTCCGTCTACGGTATTTTAGGAGAAACACATCTAACCAGTACACACCCATTCCACATTCCGCTGCCAGGAATCACCCTAGGCAACGTTCAAGAAAAACTTTAAGACGGGGAGGCTACAACCTCGCGTAGCATGGGATCAAATTTATATCGCGCGCTCTAAGGGGTGCCCCCCTCTCGGTCCCAACCGGAAACACCCATGCCCCCTGACCGGATGACTGGCTTTAATCCAGGGCCATGGAACCCTCATCACGGCCCCTCTATTTGGTGTGTACAAGGAAAGAGGTTTGCAACTTACTAAACCGTATTCTTTGCAGAAAACATGTGGCAGCACGAAAAGGGGACGGACGGTAACGTGGCACGGTCCACGTTGACGCTGGAGTTTAACGGTTGACATAAGACTGGCATGCGTCAACAATACCATCTTACCACCTTTCATGTCACCACATGATCAGGTTATCTCCCATCAAAAGATCACATCAAGTTTCGAAGCATACTGGTAGTTGCCTTGCATGCAATATAACACTCACTGATGCCCATATAAACATGCCATGCACTAACTATTCAAGCAAATATGCAAAACACTCATCACATCAAAGGTTCAAACATGCTTGCCTGGTTCGGAGTAGTCGGAGTCTAGCTCGGCGAAGTTCGTGGCTCCGTCACCTCCTCCAGTATCTACGGTATAGAGAGAACGCGTACTAACGTAAATACCAAGTGTGCATAAAAGTTGTTCCAAATATTTTTCAAATAAATACTATAAAAAACTAGACAAAAAATAAAACTGACAGAAAAAGAATCAACTAAAAAGCATCTTTTGTTTAAAGATATAAAGGTTTTAGTCCAAGGACTAATCTGTGATGAAACAGAAAGTCTCCAGGGGTTAGTTGATAAAAACAGAAAACGTTTCGGTTGGAAATACGCCAGCCCAGAAGGAAAACGCACTTTTCCCGAAGGCGCTTTCAGAAAACGGTTCGAATAAGAAGAGGAGAGGCTGACGAGGGGGTCCCACCCATCAGGTTCAAACTTTGAAACAGAGCTTGCCGGCGCCGAGGCTCGCGGTGGTCGCCGGCGTTGATCCACGGCGAGGTAGGGGGATCGGAGGGTACCTATGGGTTCACGGTGTCCTTCTGCGTCGGTGGGTGCTGGACTTGGTCGTCGGTGAGCACCACGTCGACGGCGGCCTTAACTCCTGTGGACGGTGGTTCGGGCGAGGATGATACTCTCCGACGGGAGCTGCAACCTTCAAATTAGGGCGCGGGTTAGAGAAGTGGATGCATTAGAAGGCTACTGGCATGGTTTGAGAGGCGGGGGTGCCCTCACCGGAGAGAATCGTGCCGGAGCCCGAAGCGGATCGGGGCGGCCGGAGTCGGGGAAGAAGGCCTCCTCGAGGTCCTCCTAGTGGCTGGGCGTGGTTCTGGTGAGGTGGAGTGATGGTGCTTGGTCGAGATCGAGCTCGGGGTCGCTATTTATAGCCAGCCCGAGGCGGTTGCCGAGAACGGGATAACGCCGGCAGGCGATTACGGCGAGGCAATGGTCGGGCTGGAGGTTTAGGTGATTGGGCATCATCGTGATGGTCCACTGGTTCCGTTCAAGGGCTAAATTTGGTATGGCTTGTGTGATACTCCGAGCTCTCGACGGAATGGCCTCACGGGCACGTCGGCGGCAGAGAGCGCACTCTGCGCCTCTCAGGCCACGGCGACTGTGCTGTAGCACGCACGGGGAAGAAGATGGCCACGCATAGGCTTCTGGTGCTGGACGGCGCCGTCCCTCGCTGCGCCTCTCTGGCAGCCGCAGCGAGTGCAGCTGCCGCCGCTCACAGGGGCAACGCTCCTCTGCCAGCTCACCGCTGACGCCCGCAACCGTCCAGGCGACCGTGCGGCACGGTGGATAAGAAGGGGGAACAGGGAGCAAGGCGCCACTGCAGCTACTAGCGAGATCGACGTGAGACTCTGAAGAAAACGACACTGACGACTGAAACTCTGAACCTGACAGGAACAGTGCATGCCAGGAGTTCGACGATATGTTTTAAGCACGTGGAAAACTTTTCAGGAGTTGATCTTTGGTGGAGAGGTCTCTTGATGCATCTGGAGGCCTCATGATTTTTCTCAGAATTTTTGGAGAAGAAAAATAATGAATTTCACCAAAAATGACAAATCTGGTCCAAACTTGCAGCAAGCAAATTTTGAAAATTTTGAACTGTGGACCAGTGGATCTACATGGATCTTGGTTGAGGGTTCTAAGGACTAGCCAGGGAAATTTGTTTGGAATCAAAACTCAAAGGAATTCTAGTGGTTCCTTTGTAAATCTCTAAGGGCCAAAATAGAAGACAGAAAAGATTTTTGATTTAAAATAAATGGAAATAAACTCAAGGGGGAGTTAAACTTGCTGGATTTGGAGCTTGACTTGACTCAAAGTGGGAAGATGGCTTTTGGGAGGGAGATTCCAACTTAGGTCATGGCAAGAGATAATTTTTAAAGGGGAAGAAAAAACCCAAAAATTTAAATAACCTCCTTCCCATGAGAGAAGAAATCCATAAAACCAAATAAAATTTTTGGGGTGTCACACAAGTTCACATGATTACTTGCAATATGATTTCTCCCGTGACGTCAAGAACAAAAGTAACTACTCACAAATGATAATCATGCTCAAGATTAGAGGGGTACTAAATACCATATTAGATCTGAACATATAATATTCCACCAAATAAACCATATAGTAATCAACTACAAGATGTAATCAACACTACTAGTCACCCACAAGCACCAATCTATAGTTTCGGTAACAAGATTGAACACAAGAGATGAACTAGGGTTTGAGATGAGATGGTGCTGTTGAAGATGTCGATGGAGATTGGCCTCCCCAAGATGGGAGAGTTGTTGGTGATGATGATGACGATGATTTCCCCCTTCGGGAGGGAAGTTTCCCCGGCAGAATCGCTCCGCCGGAGGGCAAAAGTGCTCCTGCCCAAAAGTCCTCTCCTTATTTTCTAGGTCAAAATGACCTATATACCAGAAGATGGGCACTAGAGGTGGGCCTGGATGAGCACAAACCACCAGGACGCGCATGGGGGCCCAGGCGCACCTTGGTGTCTTGTGCTCACTAGGGTGGCCCCCTCTGGTACTTATTTCCTCCAATATTCTTCATTTATTCCGTAAAAATTCAACGCAAAGTTTCAGCTTGTTTGTAGTTGTGCAGAATAGGTAGCCTGACGTAGCTTTTCCAGGTCAAGATTTCCAGTTGTCAGAATTCTCTCTCTTTGTGTGTACCTTGCATATTATGAGAGAAAAAGGCATTATAATTACTCCAAAAAGAGTTATTATGCATAAAAACATCATAAATAACAGTAGGAAAACATGATGCAAAATGGACGTATCAACTCCCCCAAGCTTAGACCTTGCTTGTCCTCAAGCGAAAACCGAAATCGAAAAACATGTCCACATGCTTAGAGATAGAGGTGTCGATAAAAACAAAATAAGGACATAGAAGCATCATGTTGATTATTATAATAGCAACAAATTTAAACATAAGACTCTTATCGTAGAACTTTTATCATAGACTTCTCATGAATAAGTGACAATTCATCACACAATTGAAGTATAAAGCATAAACTCTATTTGAAACCAACAAACTATGTTCTCAGTCAACTTTGCAACTACAATTCATCATCTTTTCAGGAAGGGTCACGTATCGTAGCCTTTAGGCAAGTCCACATACTCAACCATCATATAGTCTTCTATCATTGCTAACACTCACCGCATACACATGAGCAAAACGTTTCAACCGGACACGTAGAAAGATAGGGGCTTATAGTTTCGCTTCCCAACATATTCACCTCAAGGGCGATGTCAACAATAATAACTCATGCTACCCAAATTCAACTAGACATATGTGCCTAGATCTTTCCTCACCACATGATGCTTGCCAAAGGAGAAAATAAAAAGGAATAGAGAGAAAAACTTTGACTCTTTGCATAAAAGTAAATACATAAAAGTAAATACATAAAAGTAGAAGATAGGTCCTTCGCAGAGGGAAGAAGAGGTTGCCATGCATGCGCTTATTTGTTTGTATGCTCAACCCCTTAGTGCAAAAGAACGCAAGTGGTATAGCCCCTTGTGGTAGCAACCTTTATTATGCAATCTGTCGCTTTTATTCTTCACCATCACAAGTTCGTACAACGCTCAATTTTCTCTTACACTAAATGATCTCACACTTTTAGAAGCAATTTTTATTGCCTTATTGCACCGATGACAACTTACTTGAGGGATCTTGCTCAATCCCTAGGTAGGTATGGTGGACTCTTGAAAATAAGATTTGGTTAAGGGTTTTTGGATGCACAAGTAGTATCTCTACTTAGTGCGGAATTTTTGGCTAGCAAAGATAGGGGGCAAGCACCACATGTTAAAGGATCTATGACAATATAACTTCTGTGTGAATATGAACAAACATAAACCATTACGTTGTCTTCCTTGTCCAACATCAAAAAATTTGGCATATAATATTTTGATGGGGGCTCACAATCACAAAAGATTTCTAGGATAGTATATTTATATGTGAATTTTCTCTTCCCTTATAAATTCTTTCTTGAATTGCATCATTGACCAATGCTATGTTTGTCAATCTCTAATAAAATTTCCTACTTATACTTTTCCTTATGTGGTGTCATCACCTACCATAAGATTAGCATATGATCTTTTTCATTTATTTCCTTTATTTTTATTGCAACATGAAAGTAAAGAAAGCAAAAACTCAAATTAAACTTTATTATATATCTCCCACACGATTACAAGGATATATCACTAAGCAAACTCTTGAAAAGAAAGGATCGAACTAACTTTTATTCATCTAATGCAAAAGATAACTATGGATCGAACTAAGATAAGTAAAGGCAAAAGATAGTGGGGATGATACGATACTGGGGCACCTCCCCCAAGCTTGGCGGAAGCCAAGGGGAGTGCCCATACCCGATACTCAGTTTTCTTTTGGTGATGAAGAAGAAGATGGTGGTGGTGTAGTAGTGGTATTGTCCTTCTTCCTTAGCTTACGCTTAAGGATGGAATATTCCTCCTTCAATTCACCGACCTCCTGTTCAAGCTCCATTACCTTCTTGCATAGATCTTTCTTATTTTCCTGCAAAAGGCAGAAGGGTACGAACTGAACCTTAGGCCTCTTTGCTTTGTTGGGGAGGCTCGACTTCTTGAACTCACCATGCATGTCCCCAGGTTGAGGCAACGGAGTTTCATCCTCATCTGAGCTCGTCTCCTCCTCCCTAGGACAATAGTCTTCCTCTTCCTCCATGGCTCCAGCCATAATGCTCCACATCCCCATAGGACTTGGGGTTTGCGACAAAATCAGCAACATATCTCTCACCCTCGGAGTCTTGGGATGACATATTTTCAGATCTATCAGGAAAACAGCAAGAGAAGAAAACAAAAGATTTCTCCGCGATACGGTGGTCAATAGGTTCGGGGGTATATAAAGATTTCTTATCTTGGGAAACAAGCAAACGGTAGAAAAACGGAGTCCGGAAGGTACCCGAGGTGGGCACAACCCACCTGGGCGCGCCCTGGTGTCTTGTGCCCACCAGGGTACGCTTCCTGGTTATTTCTTATTTTAATAATTTTCTAAATATTCCAAAACTGACAGAAAATAATTTTGCGGATTTTTCGGAGTCCGTTTACTTACCGTATCACGTACCTCCTTATTTTCATGATTCTGGAGTGTTCCGGAGGGACTCTTTTATGTGTTCTTCCGGTGTGGAAGTTTGGATAATATTACTTTCAACATTAATGGGCGTACCTGAGATATAATGTTTTATTCGTTGCCCATTAACAACCTTCGGGTTAGTACCTTCGGCATTATTTATTTTGATAGCTCCAAACCGATAAACCTCCTCGATAACATAGGGTCCTTCCCATTTTGAGAGGAGTTTTCCTGCAAAGAATCTAAAACAAGAGTTGTACAAAAGAACAAATTCTCCAACTTTAAAATCATGCTTTTGGATTCTTTTATCATGCCATCTTTTAAATTTTTATTTTAATAACTTGGCATTTTCATAAGCTTGGGTTCTCCATTTATCTAATGAGCTAATATCAAATAACCTCTTTTCACCGGCAAGTTTGAAATCGTAGTTGAGTTCTTTGATTGCCCAATATGCTTTATGTTCTAACTCAAGAGGCAAACGACAAGCTTTTCCATAAACCATTTTATAAGGAGACATACCCATAGGATTTTTATATGTTGTTCTATAGGCCCAAAGTGCATCATCTAATTTCTTAGACCAATTCTTCCAGGACCTATTGACAATCTTTTCCAAAATTAATTTTATTTCTCGATTGCTAAGTTCAACTTGACCACTAGACTGAGGATGATAAGGTGATGCAATTCTATGGTTAACATCATACTTGGCAAGTATTTTACGGAAAGCACCATGAATAAAGTGTGAACCACCATCAGTCATTAAATATCTAGGCACTCCAAACCTTGGGAAAATAACTTCCTTAAGCATTTTAATAGAGGTGTTGTGATCAACACTACTGGTTGGAATAGCTTCTACCCATTTAGTAACATAATCAACAGCAACCAAAATATGTGTATACCCATTAGAGGAAGGAAAAGGTCCCATGTAATCAAATCCCCAAACATCAAATGGTTCAACAGAAAGTGAATAATTCATAGGCATTTCTTGACGCTTACCGATATTACCTATTCTTTGGCATTCATCACAAGATAAGACGAACTTATGGGCATCCTTGAAGAGAGTAGGCCAATCAAATCTAGATTGCAATACCTTGTGAGCAGTTCTATCTCCAGCATGATGTCCTCCATAAGCTTCGGAGTGACATTTCCGTAGGATTTGACCCTGTTCATGCTCAGGTACCCAACGTCTAATAATACCATCTACTCCCTTATAAAGATGTGGGTCATCCCAAAAGTAGTGTCTTAAATCATAGACGAATTTTTTATTTTGTTGGTATGTAAAGCTAGGCGGTAATATTTAGCAACAATGTAATTAGCTTGGTCAGCATACCAAGGAGTATTATGAGAAACATTTATTGCAGCTAACTGCTCATCAGGAAAACTATCATCAATAGGTAGAGGGTCATCAAGCATATTTTCAAGCCTAGAAAAGTTATCAGCTACGGAGTTCTCAGCTCCTTTTCTATCCGTTATACGTAAACCAAATTTTTGTAGCAAGAGGACCCATCGAATAAGTCTAGGTTTAGCATCTTTCTTTTCCATAAGATATTTTATAGCAGCATGATCGGTGTGAACAATTACTTTTGAATCAACAATGTAAGATCTAAATTTATCACAAGCAAACACCACTGCTAAGAATTCCTTTTCAGTAGTAGCATAATTTTGTTGAGCATTGTCTAGAGTTTTACTAGCATAATGGATAACATTAAGTTTCTTATCAACTCTTTGTTCTAGAACAGCACCAACAGCATAATCACTAGCATCACACATAATTTTGAAAGGCAAGTTCCAATCAGGTGGTTGAACTACAGGTGCAGAAATTAAGGCTTTCTTGAGTGTGTCGAAGGCTTCTAAACAATCATCATCAAAAACAAAAGGAACATCCTTTTGCAAAAGATTTGTAAGAGGCCTAGAAATTTTAGAAAAGTCTTTGATAAATCTCCTATAAAAACCAGCATGACCTAGGAAACTACGAATATCTTTGATATCTTTAGGACATGGCATTTTCTCAATTGCATCAACCTTAGCTTTGTCCACTTCAATACCTCTTTCAGAAATTTGATGGCCCAAAACAATACCTTCATTAACCATAAAGTGGCACTTCTCCCAATTCAAGACAAGACTTGTTTGCTCGCGTCTCTGGAAAACTTGATGAAGATTGCTTAAACAATCATCAAAAGACTTCCCATAAACAGAGAAGACATCCATAAAAACCTCAACAATCTTTTCACAAAAGTCAAAGAATATAGCAGTCATACATCTTTGAAAGGTAGCAGGTGCATTGCATAAACCAAAAGGCATACGTCTATAAGCATAAGTTCCAAAGGGTCAAGTGAAAGTGGTCTTTTCTTGATCAGGTTGAGAAACAGGTATTTGTGAAAAACCAGAGTATCCATCAAGGAAGCAAAAATGTGTGTGCTTAGATAATCTTTCTAGCATTTGATCGATAAAAGGCAGAGGGTAAAAATATTTTCCAGTTGATTTATTTAATTTCCTAAAATCAATTACCATTCTATACCCTGTAACAATTCTTTGTGGAATAAGTTCATTCTTATCATTAGGAACAACAGTAATACCTCCTTTCTTAGAGACACAATGAACATGACTTACCCATCTACTATCAGCTATAGGATAGATTATACCTGCTTCCAGAAGTTTTAATATTTCCGTTCTTACCACTTCCTTCATTTTTGGATTAACCGACGTTGGTGATCAACAACGGGTTTAGCATCAGGTTCCATATTAATCTTGTGCTGACATAGAGTGGGACTAATGCCCTTTAAATCATCAAGAGTATATCCAATAGCAGCTCGGTGCTTCCTTAGAACTTTCAATAATCTTTCTTCTTCATGTTCTGAAAGGTTAGCACTAATAATAACATTATATATCTTCTTTTCATCAAGATAAGGATATTTCAAAGTGTCTGGCAATTGTTTTAATTCAAACATAGGATCACCTTTAGGTGGAGGAGGACCTCCTAGAGTTTCAATAGGTAAATTGTGTTTGAGCAGAGAACGTTGTTCAAAGAAAATATTATCTATTTCATTTCTTTCATGCATAAGTAAATCATTTTCATGGTCTAGTAAATATTGATCTAGTGGATCAGCAGGTGGCACAACAATAGAGGCAAGACAAATTATTTCATCCTTACTAGGAAATTCTTTTTCATGAAGCTTTCTACTAAACTTGGAAAAATTAAACTCATGAGACTCATCACCAAAGCTAACGCCGACAGTTTGTTTCTCACAATCTATTTTAGCATCGACGGTGTTCACCAAAGATAATGGGACAAAATTTATCTTGTGGGGAACCAAGAACAAGAAAATCAGTAGGGTAATTTATTTTCCCACATAAGACTTCAACATCTCTAACAATCCCAATTGGTGATATGGTGTCTCTGTTAGCAAGTTTAATAGTAACATCTATGTCTTCTATCTCTGCGGGTGCTATGTCATTCATAATTTATTGATATAAGGAATAAGGAATAGCACTCACGCTAGCACCTATGTCACATAAACCATGATAACAGTGATCTCCTATTTTAACTGAGACAACAAGCATGCCAACAACAGGTCTACATTTATCCTTTTTATCGGGTTTGACAATTCTAGTAGCTTCATTATAGAAGTAAATAGCATGCCCATCTATATTTTCTTCCAAGAGATCCTTAACCATAGCAACACTAGGTTCTACCTTAATTTGTGTTCTAATAAAACTTTTGTTGACCACAGTTGAAACTTTAGCATGTTCCTTTATCCTAACAGGGAAAGGTGGTTTCTCAATATAAGCAGTAGGAACAATTGGATCAACATTATAAAGTATAGTTTCTTCTTTAACTGGCACCGGTTCTTTAATTTCTTCTTTAATAGGTGGGTGATATTTGAACCACCTCTCTTTAGGGAGATAAACATGAGTAGCAAATGATTCACAAAAGGAGGTTACTATATCAGAGTCAAGTCCATACTTGGTGCTAAACTTTTGAAAAAGCATCGGTATTCATAAAAGATTTAACACAATCATACTTAAGCTTAATACCTGACTCTTTACCATCATCGAGTTCCCAATCTTCATAATTGCATTTAATTCTTTCCAAAAGATCCCACCGGAATTCAATAGTCTTCTTTATAACAGAACTAGCACAAGAAGTATCAAGCATGGATCGATCATTATGAGAAAGTCGAGCATAAAAGTTATGAATAATAATTTCTCTTGAGAGCTCATGATTTGGGCATGAATATAACATTGACTTAAGCCTCCCCCAAGCTAGAGCGATACTTTCTCCTTCACGAGGCCAAAAATTATATATGTAATTCCGATCACGATGAACTAGATGCATATGATAATTTTTTTGGTGAAACTCCAATTTCAATAGATTCCAATTCCAAGCTCCAATATCATCACATAGCCAATACCATATCAATTCTTTTCCCTTCAAAGATAAAGGGAAAACCTTGTTCTTCACTTCATCTCCGGGTAAACCTGCAACCTTAAACAATCCACAAATTTGTTCCACATATATCAAGTGCATGTCAGGATGTTCGGTCCCATCTCCTGCATAAGGATTAGCTAGCAGTTGTTCTATCATACCCAAAGGAATTTCATGTTCAATATTTTCAGTAGGTGCAGTAGGTTGATGGGTAGCTGATTGTGGTTCCGGTCGAGGTGAAGATACCCCGAACAAACCCCTCAAAGGATTGTTTTCCATAGTAACAAGTGACAGTAAATTTCAGTGCACTATATAAATGTTTCCTTACCAGATTCCACTTACCAAAGGCGCTTCACTCCCCGGCAACAGCGACAGAAAATAGCCTTGATGGCCCACAAGTATAGGGGATCAACTGTAGCTCTTTTTGATAAGTAAGAGTGTCGAACCCAACGAGGAGCAGAAGGAAATGACAAGTGGTTTTCAGCAAGGTAGTGTCTGCAAGTGCTGAAATTGTAAGTAATAGAGTAGTTTGATAGCAAGATAATTTGTAACGAGCAAGTAATGATAGTAGTAACAAAAGTGCAGCAAGGTAGCCCAATCCTTTTGAGGCAAACGACAGGCCAAAACGGTCTCTTATAGTAAGCAAAGCGTTCTTGAGGGTACACGGGAATTTCATCTAGTCACTTTCACCATGTTGATTCGATTCGTGTTCGCTACTTTGATAATTTGATATGTGGGTGGACCGGTGCTTAGGTGCCGTTCTTACTTGAACAAACCTCCTACTTATGATTAACCCTCTTGCAAGCATCCGCAACTACGAGAAAAGTATTAAGAATAAATTCTAACCATAGCATAAAACTTTTGGATCCAATCGGTCCCCTACGGAATAGCGCATAAACTAGGGTTTAAGCTTCTGTCACTCTCGCAACCCATCATCTAATAACTACTCCACAATGCATTCCCTTAGGCCCAAATATGGCGAAGTGTCATGTAGTCAGCGTTCACATGACACCACTAAGGGAATCACAACATACATACTATCAAAATATGGAACACACATCAAGTTCACATGATTACTTGCAACATGATTTCTCCCGTGACCTCAAGAACAAAAGTAACTACTCACAAATGATAATCATGCTCAAGATCAGAGGGGTATTAAATAGCATATTGGATCTGAACATATAATCTTCCACCAAATAAACCATATAGTAATCAACTACAAGATGTAATCAACACTACTAGTCACCGACAAGCACCAATCTATAGTTCCAGTAACAAGATTGAACACAAGAGATGAACTAGGATTTGAGATAAGATGGTGCTGTTGAAGATGTTGATGGAGATTTCCCTCCCCAAGATGGGAGAGTTGTTGGAGATGATGATGACAATGATTTCCCCCTCCGGGAGGGAAGTTCCCCTGGCGGAATCGCTCCTGATGTCTACTACGCAACCTTCTTCTTGTAGACGTTGTTGGGCCTCCAAGTGCAGAGGTTTTTAGGACAGTAGCAAATTTCCCTCAAGTGGATGACCTAAGGTTTATCAATCCGTGGGAGGCGTAGATTGAAGATGATCTCTCTCAAATAACCATGCAACCAAATAACAAAGAGTCTCTTGTGTCCCCAACACACCCAATACAATGGTAAGTTGTATAGGTGCACTAGTTCGGCGAAGAGATGGTGATACAAGTGCAATATGGATGGTAGATATAGGTTTTTGTAATCTGAAAATATAAAAACAGCAAGGTAGCAAGCGATAAAAGTGAGCGTAAACGGCATTGCAATGCTAGGAAACAAGGCCTAGGGTTCATACTTTCACTAGTGCAAGTTCTCTCAACAATAATAACATAGTTGGATCATATAACTATCCCTCAACATGCAACAAAGAGTAACTCCAAAGTCACTAATAGCGGAGAACAAACGAAGAGATTATGGTAGGGTATGAAACCACCTCAAAGTTATCCTTTCTGATCGATCTATTCAAGAGTCCGTAGTAAATAACATGAAGCTATTCTTTCCGTTCGATCTATCATAGAGTTCGTACTAGAATAACACCTTAAGATACAAATCAACCAAAACCCTAATGTCACCTAGATACTCCAATGTCACCCTCAAGTATCCGTGGGTATGATTATACGATATGCATCACACAATCTCAGATTCATCTATTCAACCAACACAAAGAACTTCAAGAGTGCCCCAAAGTTTCTACCGGAGAGTCAAGACGAAAACGTGTGCCAACCCCTATGCATAGGTTCATGGGCGGAACCCGAAAGTTGATCACCAAAACATACATCAAGTGGATCACGTGATATCCCATTGTCACCACAGATAAGCACATGCAAGACATACATCAAATGTTCTCAAATCCTTAAAGACTCATCCGATAAGATAACTTCAAAGGGAAAACTCAATCCATTACAAGAGAGTAGAGGGGGAGAAACATCATAAGATCCAACTATAATAGCAAAGCTCGTGATACATCAAGATCGTACCATCTCAAGGACACGAGAGAGAGAGATCAAACACATAGCTACTGGTACATACCCTCAGCCCCGAGGGTGAACTACTCCCTCCTCGTCATGGAGAGCGCCAGGATGATGAAGATGGCCACCGGTGAGGGATCCCCCCTCCGGCAGGGTGCCAGAATAGGGTCCCAATTGGTTTTTTGTGGCTACAGAGGCTTGCGGCGGCGGAACTCCCGATCTATTCTGCTCCCCGATGTTTTTAGGGTATATGGATATATATAGGCGAAAGAAGTCGGTCAGGGGAGCCACGAGGGGCCCACGAGGGTGGAGGGCGCGCCCATGGGGTGGGCGCGCCCCCCTGCCTCGTGCCTTCCTCGTTGCTTCCCTTACGTACACTCCAAGTCTTCTGGATTGCTTCCATTCCAAAAATAACTCTCCCGAAGGTTTCATTCCATTTGGACTCCGTTTGATATTCCTTTTCTGCGAAACACTGAAACAAGGAGAAAAACAGAAACTGGCACTGGGCTCTGGGTTAATAAGTTAGTCCCAAAAATAATATAAAAGTGCATAGTAAAGCCCATTAAACATCCAAGATGGATAATATAATAGCATGAATACTTCATAAATTATAGATACGTTGGAGGCGTATCAGCATCCCCAAGCTTAATTCCTGCTCATCCTCGAGTAGGTAAATGATAAAAGAAAGAATTTATGAAGTGTGAATGCTAGCGGGTGCACAAGTTTGATCAATGATAATTTCAATCACCTTTTCTAGCATCATTATATGTCATAACAGTAGCTCATATCATAAAGCTTCTCATGATCAAGTAACAAGCTATTCACATGTTAAAGTATAGATCATAAAATTTCTTTAGAACTAACAAACTATGTTCTCAGTCATCAAACAATTGCAATTCATCTTATTTCCAGGAAGAGTCTATGTTAGAGCTTTGATTCAGCAAACTTCACATACTCAACTATCATTTAGTCTTCCATGATTGCTACCACTCAAAGCACATTTTTAGAACAAATAGTATTCATCGAACACAGAGAAAGATAGGGGCTTAATGTTTCGCCTCCCAACCTTTTACCTGTAGCGACCAGACCTCAAATGGCCTGTGCTGCTGTGCACCAGTGTCATCCCTGGATCAGTAATGCTGACACGCACAGTACAAATGGAGGATTTATAACAGAGTAGCAATCACACACTTATTACATCGAATATCTCCGAAGAGATTAAGTATGATAAACATGGCTTAAGGCCATCTAATAACGATAACAGCGGAAGACTTGGAAGAAAAGTGAGTCCATCAACTCCAGCGGCATCACTGAGTATAAGACCACGACCTAAGGCACCTTACTCGTCGTCTGAAAAGTCTGCAACATGAAACGTTGCAGCCCGAAAACGGGTCAGCACATAGAATATGCTGGCAAAGCAACACATAGAGAGCAACGAACAATGATAATGCTATACTATATGCATATATGGCTGATGGAAAGGCTCTATGGTTACAGTTTTTGCGAAAAGCCAATTTTATCCTACTACAAAGGAATAAATTTTATTTAACTATCATGGTGGTTGAAACATTGAGAAGGTACCTCCAACTCAATCCCAATTAAGTAACATCATTAACCCAACAAAATTAATTATAAGTATCACGGTGATGAGATTCAAATGATAATCCAGGTACTAGATACTCAAGTTGTCCATAACCGGGGACACGGCTAATCATGATCAGTTTGTACACTCTGCAGAGGTTTGTGCACTTTTCCCCACAAGACTCGATCGCCTCCGCTTGATTCTCGCACTACATGATGTTTGAGAAACGGATGACCGAGACACAGTCTTTCAGAAACAGTCACTCTCTACTCTGGATGGACCGGTACACCTACTTTCCCCTACATCTGCTAGTCCACCTCTTCAAGAGATCCTGTAACCTACTCAGCTATGCTAGAGCCCATAATAGCTTGCGGCTGCACACGGAAGTTTCTAGCATGAACAATCTTATGATCCCTTTGAGCCTGGGTGGCGGACCTTATACATACAGACAACACTGGGTTCTCCAGGTGTCTCAATCCACCCAGATGTGAGTTTTAGTTGCCACCTTAAGTTAAACCATTATTAAACACTCACATCTGTCATGAATATCTCTCAAACCCAATCCACGTCTACGAGCATAGCATGGCAATAATAAAAGCAACGTAGAAGTAACTCCCGAGGGTTTGATATATGAAACAGGTAATAGGTACTACCTCAACTACTTCCCAATACCCACAGTTTAATTAGATCCTAATCATGCAATGTGTTTGAGGAATAGATCTAATGCAATAAAACTGGGTATGAACGGAATATGATCAAAGTGTTACTTGCCTTGCTGATGATCCGCAAAACCTAGCGAGTCGAAGTAACAAGCGGCACACTCCGGGTACTCTATCGCAAACAAACAAGCATACAATCAGTACTCATCTAATGCACAGGTAAAACTCAAAAGAAAGATCCAACCATAAAGTTCAACCTAAGAACTCCGGTTTGCAAAAAGAATCAACTCGAAAGAAGCAACGAAAGTCAAACGGCGAAAGAAAGAAACTTCGTTTGCTAATCTGGATCTAGGTCAAATTTTACTGTAGCAAAAACTTGTTTGAGTAGATTAAACGGAAAGAGAATTTCGAGACGAAACTCTAGGCGCTTGAATCACCTGATTCCGATAAACGAGCGAAAAGTTAAACAGATTCGAAGTTTCGATCAGAAATCGAATCTGAGAAAAATAACGGGAAAATCCGACGAAAAGAAGAACGGACGAGCGGTTAAAGAACGGACGTTCGTTAACAGAGAAAAACCGACGAACGCGTTCGTTAAAACGAACGGTTCGGTGAACACTCGGGAAATAAGAAAACCGAAAAAAAACCGATCTAGGTTTTTTTTAAACAAAAGGGTTTTTTTTCAAAAACCGGTCAACACGAACGGGCAGTACCTCGTCGGGCTCGCTCCGGCGAGGGGCTCCGGCGGGGTGCGGGCTCGGCGCGAGGGCGGCGGGGGGTGCGGGGCTCGGGGCGGCTCCGGCGGGCGATGGGCGGGCGGCTCCGGCGGGCGGGCGGCGAGGCAAAGGCGGCGGCGGCAGGCGCGGGATGCGGCGGCGGCGGCGGCTCCTAAGGCGGCGGTGTGGCGAAAAACGGAGGGGGGCGGGGTATATATGGAGGGGGGCTAGAGGCTTGGGGGAGGGGGCACCGAGGCGGCGGCGGGCTCCGTGGCGTGGCCGGACTCCGGCGGCGTGGGGAAGAAGGAGAGCGCGGGCGGGCTCGGTTGGGCTCGGCCCAGCCGGCGCGGCGCGGTATTTTTTTTTGAAATATGTTCCGCGGAAAATATTGCGTAGAAAAATAAATAAAAATCAGAAAAATATGAAATAAATTTTCCCCGTCTAGTTAGAAAATCTAGAATAGGGTGAACATTTTTAAAATCAAAAATAAATATTTTGAAAACATGCATATTTTAAATGCAATAACAATTGCAAATAAAATCCAATAAATTCCAAATAATGTTTTTAACATTTTTCCTCCAGTATTTCAATGTCTTTGGAGAAGTCATATTTTCTCCTCTTGTTTATTTAAAGATGAAATATTTTTCCGGAGAGAAAAATAATTAAAATCCCAATCCTCGTTTTGAAAAATCAAATAAGAAATTTGAGAAAATCCCCAACTCTCTCCGAGGGTCCTTGAGTTGCTTAGGATTTATCGAGGATTTGTCAAAATGCAATAAAACATGATATGCAATGATGATCTATGTATAACATTCCAAATTGAAAATTTGGGATGTTACAAACCTACCCCCCTTAAGATGAATCTCGCCCTCGAGATTCGGGTTGGCTAGAAAACAGGTGGGAGTGGTTTTTCCGTAGATCTTCCTCTCGCTCCCAGGTGGCCTCATCTTCGGTGTGGTGACTCCACTGAACTTTGCAAAACTTGATAACCTTGCTGCGGGTAACTCGGCTGGCATACTCGAGAATCTTAACTGGCTTCTCCTCATAGGTCAAATCACTTTCCAACTGAATCTCTTCCAGTGGCACAGTATCTCTCAGCGGTATTTCAGCCATCTCTGCGTGGCACTTCTTCAACTGCGAAACGTGAAATACATCATGTACTTCAGACAATCCTTCGGGCAATTCCAGCTTGTAGGCAACTTCTCCCATACGTTCCAACACTCTGTATGGTCCAATAAAACGAGGTGCTAACTTTCCCTTAACTCCAAAGCGCTTCACTCCTCGAAGTGGTGATACTCGAAGATACACTCTGTCTCCGACTTCGTGAACTGTCTCCTTGCGTTTAGAATCAGCATAACTCTTCTGCCTGGATTGGGCTACCTTGAGCCTATCACGAATCAACTTCACTTTCTGTTCAGACTCCTTAATCAAATCTGGTCCAAACAACTGACGGTCTCCAACTTCGTCCCATAACAACAGTGTTCTACACCTCCTTCCGTACAAAGCTTCGAAAGGGGCCATCTTCAAACTAGTTTGATAACTGTTGTTATACGAAAACTCCGCATATGGCAAATTGTCGTCCCAACTTGATCCATAATCTAGCGCACATGCTCTCAACATGTCCTCCAAAATCTGGTTGACTCTCTCGGTCTGTCCATCTGTCTGCGGGTGAAATGCTGTACTAAATTCCAGCCTGGTTCCCAATGTTTCATGTAGCTGCTTCCAAAACTTCGAGGTAAATTGGGTTCCTCTGTCTGATACAATGGTCCTCGGAACTCCATGCAAACATACTATCCTGGTCATGTATATCTTCGCCAACTTAGCACTGGTGTAAGTGGTCTTCACTGGAATGAAATGAGCCACTTTCGTCAAACGATCGACTACAACCCATATCGAGTCATAGCCTGAACGGGTCCTGGGTAATCCTGTGATAAAATCCATGCCTATTTTATCCCACTTCCATTCGGGTATCGGCAATGGCTGCAGCAATCCTGCTGGCTTCTGATGCTCTGCCTTTACTCTCTGGCATACATCACAAACTGCTACAAACTCCGCAATATCCTTCTTCATTCCGGTCCACCAGAAAGTATTCTTCAAATCCAAATACATCTTGGTATTTCCTGGGTGAATCGAGTACGGTGAATCATGGGCTTCTTGCAAAATCAACTTCCTGATCTCCGGATCATTTGGCACATATACGCGGTCCTCGAACCATAAGGTATCGTGCTCATCCTCACGAAATCCCTTAGCTTTTCCTTTGCTCATCTTCTCCTTTATCTCTTCAATCTCCTTGTCTGTCTTCTGAGCTTCTCTGATCTTTTCCATCAAGGTAGACTGAATCTCCAATGTCGCTAAATAGCCTCTTGGGACTATCTCCAAACATAGCTCACGTATGTCCTCGGCTAACTCCTGAGGTAACTCTCCTGTCTTGATGGTGCTGATATGACTCTTGCGGCTCAACGCGTCTGCTACTACGTTAGCCTTTCCAGGGTGATAATGCAATCTCATATCATAGTCTTTGATGAGCTCCAACCATCTCCTCTGTCTGAGGTTTAACTCCTTCTGTGTGAAAATGTACTTCAAACTCTTGTGATCCGTATACACCTCACAATGGTTTCCGATGAGAAAATGTCTCCATGTCTTCAATGCATGCACCACGGCTGCTAATTCCAAATCATGCGTAGCATAATTCTTCTCATGGGGTTTAAGTTGTCGTCAAGCATACGAAACAACTCTTCCTTCCTGCATAAGCACTGCTCCAAGTCCTCGACGAGAAGCGTCGCAATAAACTTCATAGTCCTTGCGTTGATCTGGCAGAATCAACACTGGTGATGTAACCAATCGTTTCTTCAACTCTTGGAAACTAGCTTCACATTCCTCAGTCCAATTAAACTTGGTGTCCTTCTTCAATAGCTCTGTCATGGGCTTAGCAATCCTTGAGAAATTCTCGATAAATCTCCGGTAGTATCCTGCAAGTCCAAGAAAACTCCGGATTTCTCCAACTGTCATGGGTGATTCCCAACTTGTCACTGTGTCAACCTTGGCAGGGTCTACTGCTATTCCTTCTCCAGAAATAACATGTCCAAGGAATCCAACTTCCTTCAACCAAAACTCACATTTGCTGAACTTGGCATATAACTGATGTTCTCTGAGCTTCTCAAGTACCAATCGTAAATGCTCCTCATGCTCTTCTTCATCCTTGGAAAAGATTAAAATATCATCAATGAACACCACGACGAACTTATCCAAAAACTCCATAAACACTTTGTTCATCAGGTTCATGAAATAGGCCGGTGCGTTAGTCAGTCCAAATGACATAATGGTATACTCATACAATCCATATCTGGTGGTAAATGCCGTCTTGGGTATATCCTGCTCTCGAATCTTTAACTGATGGTATCCCGATCATAGATCGATCTTGGAAAATACTTTAGCTCCTTGCAGGCGGTCAAACAAATCATTGATCATCGGTAGTGGGTACTTGTTTTTGATGGTCACTTCATTCAGTCCTCGGTAATCAACAACCATCCTTAGTGATCCATCTTTCTTCTCCACTAGAAGTACTGGTGATCCCCAAGGTGACGAACTTGGGCGAATATAGCCTTTGTCCAGTAACTCCTTGATCTGCTTCTTAATTTCCTCCAAATCCTTTGCGGGCATCCTGTACGGTCTCTTAGATATTGGCCCTGTGCCTGGCAAAAGTTCAATCAAAAACTCAATGTCTCTATCTGGTGGCATGCCTGGCAGCTCTTCTGGAAATACATCCGGATAGTCCTTCACCACTCGTACTTCCTCCTGTACAACTCCTGATAAGGAATTTACTTGAGTCCTCCTCGGCATATGCCGGGATACATACTTGATCCTTTTTCCTTCCGGGGTGGTAAGCAAAATAGTCTTGTTGGCACAATCGATGTTTCCTCCATACAACGATAGCCAATCCATTCCCAAAATCACATCCAAACCTTGCGATTCCAAAACAATGAGGTCTGAGGGGAAAACATGCCTACCAATGGCCAACGGTATCATAAAACATCCTCTGGTGGCCATATACTCTGCTCCGGGCGAGGTTACTAACATGGGGCTTTTGAGAACTTGGGTGGACATCTTAAACTTGTTTACGAATCCCCTTGATATGTATGAATGTGATGCACCAGTATCGAAAAGAACAGTTGCAGTAAATGACTTAACCAAAAACTTACCTATTACTGCATCAGGCTGAGCTTCAACCTCCTCCACGCTCACGTGGTTCACATGTCCTTTGTTGAACGGGTTCGGCTTCTTCCCAGAGCTTCCATTGCCATTTCCATTTTGGGTTTCGGGACAATCAGTAGCATAATGTCCCGTCTTCTGGCACTTGAAACAAGTAATGTGACTTAGATCTCTCTTGGTTGGGGTAGATGGGTTGGTGCGGTTATGTCCGTTTCCTCCTCCATTCCCATTACCATTCTTGGAGCCATTATGGTTGTGCGAACTACCTCCTCCATGGGTATGCTGAAACTGTCCTCCCGGCTTCGGGGTAAATCGTGGCTTCTGCTGGGCTCCAGAATTATACTTCCCTTGTCCATACTTCCTCTTGCGGTTTTCAATCTGCTGTTGCTTCCCTTCAATCATGAGAGCTCTGTCTACCAGCTCCTGGTAGTTGTTGAAAGTTGCTACCATCAACTGCATACTCAGCTCATCATTCAATCCTTCCAGAAACTTCTCCTGCTTGGCAGCATCCGTAGCAACGTCATCTGGTGCATAACGTGCTAACTTACTGAAATCTTCCACATACTGGCCTACGGTGCGTCCTCCTTGGCGTAGGTTGCGAAACTCACGCTTCTTCATAGCCATAGCTCCTGCTGAAACATGAGCTGTACGGAAAGCTTGCTGAAACTGGTCCCATGTGACAGTGTCAATAGGGTGCGTGGCTGTATAATTCTCCCACCATGATGCTGCGGGTCCATCAAGCTGATGTGCGGCAAAACGCACTCTTTCCGCATCTGTGCATCCTGCAGTGGTCAACTCCCTTCCAACTTTGCGGAGCCAATCATCTGCAACAATCGGCTCGGTGCTACTGGAAAACACCGGCGGGTTTAGCCTTAAGAAACGGGCTAAGTGGTCAACAGGTGGTGGTGGCGGTGGGTTGTTGTTGTTGTTGTTGCCTTGGTTCTGAACTAACACTTGCATCAAGGCATTCTGTTGCTGAATCAACTGGGTGATCTCTGGCGGGAAAACAAATCCGGTGTCGCGTCTCGGAGGCATCTGATAGGTTTAGAAAAGATGAGAATTAAGAATAGAATGAGGTCTAGAGAGAAAACACTACCCATATGCTCATGAGACAAATTCAATCAATATCACTCAATCAATCCAAACAAGGCAAAACAATCGATCTAACTAGCGTTACAAAGTGCTTGAACTATACTACTAAATGGGGGAAAACTACTACTGATATGGTAGTCTACTAAATTTTTTTTTCCGTTGAAGACTCCATGATATCTGCTCCAGCTTCATCAATCCATTCCTCTTCACTTGGTTCCGAGTCAGTGTCGTCGATGATGATGTAGTTATCCGGACAAGTGCATTCGTCGACTTCTGCTTTTGGCACTGGATTTCCCACGAATGATCCAATCTTATTCTCCAAGTCGTCAATCTTCCCGACTAGTGCGTTGATTTCCTCCAGATAATCTTCGCGTGTAGTCTTGAGTTCTTCTTGGAGTTCCTTGATCTTCGTGAATGCCTTCTTCAGTTCTTCCTTTTCCGTGCATATCTGGTTCTCCTGGCGTCGAATATGTTGGTTCTGCTCCTGGATGAAAGCTGTAATTGATCCATCCTTCTTGGTCTTGATCATCTCCCATTGCGCGTCTTGACGTCCACAAATTTGATAAATTGTATCCTTAAGCTCCTGGTGATAGACTTCTCCAATGCGTCCCATGGCGATATGTGCGGCCATGCTCTTCCCTAAACTCCAAGTTGGTGCTTCGAAAACCAATCTCATGGCACTAAACATCCTTCCTGGAATGATAACTTGAATCTTCCAGCTCTCCTCTTCAGGTAATGTAGCGTTGTAGGTTCCGGTGACGCTTGGTATTCCTATGTTCAAGTACTTGGTGACTTCCTTCAAATGTCGTCCAAAAGGCGTGTCTTCATCCGGTTGCATGAACTTGCTCCTTGCATTCGCCATTCCTAAAAGAGTAGAAAGTGGAGAGGGGTCAGAAATGAGAAGAGAGAAGTTTTTCTGGGGCTTAAGCTTAGTGGTCGTGTCCTATTGTCAGCGTGTGCTCTGATACCAACTTTGTAGCGACCAGACCTCAAATGGCCTGTGCTGCTGTGCACCAGTGTCATCCCTGGATCAGTAATGCTGACACGCACAGTAAAAATGGAGGATTTATAACAGAGTAGCAATCACACACTTATTACATCGAATATCTCCGAAGAGATTAAGTATGATAAACATGGCTTAAGGCCATCTAATAACGATAACAGCGGAAGACTTGGAAGAAAAGTGAGTCCATCAACTCCAGCGGCATCACTGAGTATAAGACCACGACCTAAGGCACCTTACTCGTCGTCTGAAAAGTCTGCAACATGAAACGTTGCAGCCCGAAAACGGGTCAGCACATAGAATATGCTGGCAAAGCAACACATAGAGAGCAACGAACAATGATAATGCTATACTATATGCATATATGGCTGATGGAAAGGCTCTATGGTTACAGTTTTTGCGAAAAGCCAATTTTATCCTACTACAAAGGAATAAATTTTATTTAACTATCATGGTGGTTGAAACATTGAGAAGGTACCTCCAACTCAATCCCAATTAAGTAACATCATTAACCCAACAAAATTAATTATAAGTATCACGATGATGAGATTCAAATGATAATCCAGGTACTAGATACTCAAGTTGTCCATAACCGGGGACACGGCTAATCATGATCAGTTTGTACACTCTGCAGAGGTTTGTGCACTTTTCCCCACAAGACTCGATCGCCTCCGCTTGATTCTCGCACTACATGATGTTTGAGAAACGGATGACCGAGACACAGTCTTTCAGAAACAGTCACTCTCTACTCTGGATGGACCGGTACACCTACTTTCCCCTACATCTGCTAGTCCACCTCTTCAAGAGATCCTGTAACCTACTCAGCTATGCTAGAGCCCATAATAGCTTGCGGCTGCACACGGAAGTTTCTAGCATGAACAATCTTATGATCCCTTTGAGCCTGGGTGGCGGACCTTATACATACAGACAACACTGGGTTCTCCAGGTGTCTCAATCCACCCAGATGTGAGTTTTAGTTGCCACCTTAAGTTAAACCATTATTAAACACTCACATCTGTCATGAATATCTCTCAAACCCAATCCACGTCTACGAGCATAGCATGGCAATAATAAAAGCAACGTAGAAGTAACTCCCGAGGGTTTGATATATGAAACAGGTAATAGGTACTACCTCAACTACTTCCCAATACCCACAGTTTAATTAGATCCTAATCATGCAATGTGTTTGAGGAATAGATCTAATGCAATAAAACTGGGTATGAACGGAATATGATCAAAGTGTTACTTGCCTTGCTGATGATCCGCAAAACCTAGCGAGTCGAAGTAACAAGCGGCACACTCCGGGTACTCTATCGCAAACAAACAAGCATACAATCAGTACTCATCTAATGCACAGGTAAAACTCAAAAGAAAGATCCAACCATAAAGTTCAACCTAAGAACTCCGGTTTGCAAAAAGAATCAACTCGAAAGAAGCAACGAAAGTCAAACGGCGAAAGAAAGAAACTTCGTTTGCTAATCTGGATCTAGGTCAAATTTTACTGTAGCAAAAACTTGTTTTAGTAGATTAAACGGAAAGAGAATTTCGAGACGAAACTCTAGGCGCTTGAATCACCTGATTCCGATAAACGAGCGAAAAGTTAAACAGATTTGAAGTTTCGATCAGAAATCGAATCTGAGAAAAATAACGGGAAAAGCTGACGAAAAGAAGAACGGACGAACGGTTAAAGAACGGACGTTCGTTAACAGAGAAAACCGACGAACGCGTTCGTTAAAACGAACGGTTCGGTGAACGCTCGCGAAATAAGAAAACCGAAAAAAACCGAACTAGGTTTTTTTTTAAACAAAAGGGTTTTTTTTCAAAAACCGGTCAACACGAACGGGCAGTACCTCGTCGGGCTCGCTCCGGCGAGGGGCTCCGGCGGGGTGCGGGCTCGGCGCGAGGG